>NC_071540.1:6739163-6811663 GCF_026979565.1 Vidua chalybeata
ATTCAACAATTTTGCCAGAGATCTGCCAGTCAAGACCAATCTTAATCCAACTTGTGTTTAAGCAGACAAAACTCCTCTGAAGTGCTCTGCATCTACATGCTTAGGCTGTAGATGTAGTCCAAACATGTCGGAGGAAGCAGTAAAAAGCCACAAGCAAAAAAGCAAAACTATGGCCCTTGCAGATCTGCAACAATCACTGGTATATCAACACTGACATAGGCCACACTTATTTTCTTCTGCTGTCCAGATGTTGCAAAGGAATACAACAGCTGTGTTTGGGCAGCAGTGCCAGAGAAGGGCAGTGCAGGCCCATCTCACCTGTCCTTCATCCCTCCCCTTAATCCTTCCCCAGCCTGCAGAATAAACCCTTTTGGTCAAGCCTAAGAGGGGCTACTGAGAGCACCCCCCCATCCAAAGCCCCAGCTGCCCCAAAAGCCTTCAAGACAGATTACTCCATTCCTGATAAAAGCACTATTTCATGAGGGCTGGCATCTGAAAGCTACTTACAAACAGTAGAGCAGAACTTTTTTGCTAACTTGTACACAAAGATTCAGGGCAGGACAAGCCTACAGGAGCAATCCAGCCTCAAAACATTCCATGGGCCAGTTCTTCAGCCGCTTAGTAGAAAGCCCTCAAAATGAACAACCTTAGATTCTTCCAGAGTCTTCCTAAGATCTGCAGGACTACTTCACATCAGTTCACCTCTGCACTTCTATGGCTTTTATGTGCAATTAATAACAAAAGTTAAAGGGTTTGCAGGCCTAAGCCCACTACCTTTTAACTGCTGAAAAGATTTTTTCACTTGTGCTCATTTAGGGATAGGTGTCACCTGCAGGATTCTGGTATGGAACAGTAATGGGAAAATCAAAATCTCCAATTCTGGGGCATCTTAGAAGCACCTCTTTTGGAAATAGGTATGTGCCAAATGACAAAAGGCAGCTTTATTGTGTGTCTAGTTCCATGGGAATGCCCCAAATGATACCATAAACAAAATTTGTAGCAATTAAAAAAAAAAAAACCAAACATACAATAACACAGTCAGGTGTTAAGGGAGTATTGGAGTGTAGAAGAGTTGCTAAGGTGTTGGAGTCTAATTGTCACCAGGAGTAACAACTATCCACTCATACACAAGTCAATTCTACTTCTAGAAAAAAATCATCAATTCACAGTTTTAAAGAGAAGAAAATATAAAATACTTATGAAATGATAGCTTAGAAAAATGCATTTTTCATTCCTAACTATCTAGTTAGTGCATCAAATTACAAAACACCATCTGAGGCAGTTTTCACCATATCACATACGAGGACATTTCATGAGTGTTACTGCTCTCATCACAGCCTAGTAGAGAAAGAAAGAGGGAGTTTGTTTATAGATTCTTTCTTGTTTGTTTTACATTCTCTATGCAGAAAAAAAAATCCAATAACCCGCAAAAAGATGTAGGTCAAATGTTCTCATCTCAAATCTTCCTTGATAAGTAGCGATTTAAGAAGTCTATATAAAAATGTGTTATTCCCTTTCAGCTCATAGGAAAAAATGTTTCAGAAATAGCACATAAAAAAATATTCAATGTCACTAAAACTGGAATAGAAAATGTTTTATAGATTAACAAACATTGTAATGAATTTGCACAACCTTAACTGACTGTATACATAGCATAATGAAACGGTCTACATCCTTTCAAAGAAAAATTAGGTATTCCAGCACATAGCTTTAGAAAAGCATTGTTCAGAAAAACCTGCATTTTTTCCCAGCTACCATGTAATTTGTGAGATGCATTTTTAAATGATCTGCAACTGCAGCAGGCTTCATCAGTCAGATGATACAGATAGATAATTCACCAAACTGTCACATGATCTTCCATCAGTCTAAAAGATGTGAATATATTGCCACAAGCTTTGGGAATAATGGGTGCACCTGTTTACAGTGTCACCTCTGTTTGCTAATTGTCTCCTTGAGCTACATTTTACTTCTAATGCATTTATTTTTGACAGGCAGTGTCTATTTAGAAATCACATTACTTCAAGTGCAATTGTTCTTTTGTCTATCAAGTAAATGAAGTGTTGTTATACAGATTTCAGGTTCTGATTAGTGAAGTATCAGCACACCACAAAGGTCAATCAGTTATTTACCTGAAGTAATAGAAGTATGACAGGCCTCCTAGATATCCTCTAGATCATGGTATAGCTCATGTTAGTATCAATATTTTGTATTTGAAACAGCTATACATACACCTTCGTTTGGCTGTATATACATTACATAAATGTATTAAATGTTCTAAAATAGAGTATTGCATATTCCCTGAAGAACATAAGGACAGAAGCACTCAAGTGGAAAATATCAATGTCAATGCAAACCCAACTCTTCTTCCCCAGTATTTCAAGCCAAGATAATGGTGATAACCAAGGTGTCAGTCTCACAAATATTTTGCAATTGTTTATGCACATAAGCTGTCACACCAAGAAAACTAATGCTTTAAAAACACTTTATTTCATTGTGCTGCCTGCTTTTTATATAACAGTGAAGCAAAATTTATTTAAGGTTACTTGCATTAGCTTCAACTAATAAGATGCCATAAGAAATTAAGATGAGCCACTTGAGGTACCACAGGGGATTTTTATTCACACCCATACCCTCATGTCTGCAATGTTATCAACATTCAGTTAAATAACATGTCTCAATAAGTACAAAACCATGTCTTTATATATATATAGTAACATATTCAAGTAGAACTATAGTATCAAACAGAAATTTTTGAAATCCTAAATCAGCACATTGATCACAGCCACTTCACTGCATATATATTGATCTTATACACACACACCAAAAAAAAAAAAAATAGACATTTTAACTGTTTATTAGTAAGGTGGAAAATAGTATTACTGTAGGGAAAGCAATGGCTTGTCAAAGCCTCATTATTTCTCTTTTCCCTCTGTCCAAGTTCCACATCCCACACTCAGCTCCACCATGCGAAGACAAAAAGAAGCAGGAGAGCAAAACAATTTTCTAAAACAAAGGCAAGGTCCAAAGCTGACAACTGCCCATTCTCACGAAGGTCTGGGCACAGCAATCTCAGGGACTTACCAGGGATTCCCAGCCACCATTGCTGTTTCACCAGTTTGCCAAAAGAAGCACAGACAAAAAGCCACGCATGCCTTAAGTCACATTCTAAATTGGCTCCCAGGAGCATTTCTACCTTGTTCACTAAAGCACAGGGTATGTTTTCACAGTGTTTAGCATATGCTATGTAACCTGAGCAGGACTTGTATTGTTCCAGTAGCTGTTTTTCTAAAGTATGTTCCCATCAGGACCATAATTACATGCAAAATCCTAGAGTTAGAGTCATTCATAAAGTCACTTTAAATTTTCTCTAACACTTTCTAGCAAGATTAAGGCACATCTTTCAACAGAATATGGAAGAAATCGCAAATCTTGAGCACAAGTACAAACCAATGATAAAAGTTCAAATTACTCCAGGTAACTTTATGTATTCCATGACTCAAAATGCTATAGGGAAATGTCCCCTGATGGATTTGGAAGAGCAGTGTATTTTTCAGGTATTTCTGCAAGTGTAAGCACAATTTAGATAGAGTTAATCATTCATGAGTATCATATAGACCTGTATTTATGACTAAAGCTCCTGGAAACTTGAGTCTGAAGTTCTCAAACCACACGTCTCCTGTAGTTCTAAGGGTAAAAATCACAAGTGCCATACACTTAGCAGCAGCAGGATTGAGCCTGTAAAAGAGGCAATGGACGTGGAATTGCCATCTCCTTGCTAGCCCAACATCTCATTGGGAGCATGTGTCTCCTACCACAGCCTGATGTTGCAGAAAAGAGATCATTTATGTGGAAAGTGTACAAATTTATTGAATAATTTTACACCTACCCCAAGAGTTATTGTTTTCTTTTACACAACAGCAAGCAATCTTTAGGATATCATTTTGCATATAGAAGAGAGGATACTCTAGCAATAAAGCTGCTTGCCTGAGACTGAATCCTGCCAAGGACTTTTTTTGCACACAAACAGTCTTCTTGAAATCAATGAGATTTCTTGAATGAGCTCTTCACACAAATAAAAGGATCAGGTCCTTAAACAGCAGAAAGTACAGACAGCCACGTTAGCATAAAGCATCAAACAGGAGGAGGTCTCCGCAGTGGACTGAAGCATAGTCCCCTACCACACATGGTTAATGAGAAGTGACAGGTCAAATTCAGGTGAAATGTAAAGAGGAGCACTTTCCTGCCTGGAACAAAACCTGTTACAGAGCTCTGCTTCAGGTGTAGGATCAGGTAGTAGCAATGCAGTTAACCATCATGCAATGAATTGCCAAAGCTTACCAGCATGATGATCACCAAAACAACACAACAAACACCCTAGAGACACAGAAAAAACACAACCATCTACCTTCCAGTACCCACAACCAGACCACAGGAGACTGTCCAGCCCTGGAGAGCAGAGGAGAGATTCAGCACAATGCTATGAAGAAGCATCCAGGATGTGAAATCATCCTGGGATTTTATGTACATGTGCCAGGGAGCTTCCCAAAGTCACCAAGGCACTGTTTTGCTGATTACCCTGGGTTCCTCTGGTTCACCTGCATGCCTCCCAGACAGCAGCAACACTGGTATGAGGCATCTCACCTATCCGACCCTTTCCCCTCCCTTCTTCTCCCTGCAAACACCTCATAGCACTGCTGAAGACCCAGCCAGCCTTTGACCCTATTTTACCTCAACTTCTGAACCTCTCCATAATTGACAATGGAAACATTTAATTCTGTTTCAGTCACTGCCTTTCTCTTCTATTTAATATATATTTTAATACTGGAAGGAAGGGGGGGTGAGGACACAGCTCTTTCCAAGCAGAACTAATCCTCCTTTGAGGACGGGCGAGACCCACACAGCCCTCGAATCCAAACGGCAAGAGGCTCTGGTTAGCTGGGGAGGCTGCACATCTCAGCAGGTTGTAAACTAAGGATAAACAACAAATTATAACTTAGTGGCAACTTCCGTTCTCCCCCTGCAGCCCGGGATGTGCGAGACCGGCCACTGAGCGCGTGGGTAAGTGCGGGGAGCACATATGCACCAGCAGAGTTTGTAGTGAAGGAGGGGAGCACGTGGGTGGTAGCAATTTAAAAAGCAGCTGTGTGTATGTTTTTCCCAGTTAGACTGTGAAATCACAAATGGTGGAATCAGCACTGTAAGCTTAAAACCACGTTAACCCACTTGGCTGCATTTTATTGTTAACTTTGCGTCTACATTTTTTCCTTAGTTTTATAAAGAGCACAGAAGGATTCCTCATCCCAGCCACCTCCTGTTATTAATAAGAGGATAAAATGCCACTAAATATTTCTAATGTAGCAATAAAAGGGTGAAGAATTAGAAAGTATTATAGAACAGGACATTTGTGGCCAGAGCCTTTGGAACATTCATACTGTTACCATATACTTTCTCTAAGTAATCAGGAATGTATTGGTATTTTTAAATTATGTATCTCTAATAACACAAAAGTACTTAAGAACAGAAATAGACAGTAATGGAAAATGCAGTCAACTGTTGACAACATATAGAATTTCAGAAAATAATTTACAGAGAACAGCACAGCAGATGAGTCAAAATTTTCTCAAAAATATTTCTTGCCTCCGATAGTCCAATGTAATTCATTTTCTATCTCTGTTCATTAATCATTGTTAAAATTAGTGATCCATTTCTTCCACTCTGCCATCTGCACTCAGCTTCGTAACAAACATGACACCTTCCTGCATAATAAAACCTGACAACTACGAGGATGCATTTCCAAATAGCTTTCTGCATATTTGCACCTCTATAACTGATTCCGTTGTCAGACAAAAGTGGATTATTTAACCAGAGTTCTTTCTTTATCAATTCAGTACACAGACGTGTGCTTGTGAGGGAGTGCATGCATGTGTGTGTATAAAATGATCAAGTAAAAATCACTTAATTTGAATTAAAAACAAGATATACCAGTTATCTTTGAATTTTCATGGTAGGTAAAATTGATCATATATATGTATGTTAGTTTTAATCTTCTACTACAGTGCTTAAGGATGTAGCATTTGGATTGGCTTCATCTTGTAAAGTTTGCATACACTAGAATTATCCTGACACTCCAATTTCCTCCAAAAGAAAAAAAAAAATCATATCCAGCTCAGTTTTGTTTCCCAGCCTTTGATCACTGACAATTTCAAATAAATATTTTTAAGATAAGATGAAATATCCAAGCAATGAGAAGATATAAAAAAGTGCACAGATAAATAATTAAAATTCAGGATGTCTTTTCCATCCTGTTCAGGTTAGCCTCTAATCTCCTGGTGACAGACAGGGGACCAGAGAACAGGGCTTGGTTCTTGGTCTCTTTCCATTCCATCAACAGACTTGGAAAGCCATGGCAGGAGGGCATCTGAGTGGTCCCTCAGTAAACGCTAATTGCACTTAGAGCCCACTGATTAACAGAAGCTGCAGCCCTCGGCACACTGAAAATCAGGCTAATGGTGGCAGCATTAGGCCATCCACATGCAAGTCAAGGTGAACCTGCCCACCAACTGTAAGGAATCTGGTGCCCTGCTCACAGCTCAGTTTTGTGAGCAGAGCTGATCAGCTATGAGAGCCTCCATCCACTCCTGCTCCAAACCTGGAGGGTGCACTGAGGAACACAAAACTGCACACCAGAGTCCTCTGGAGGCTAAAGCAGTTACCAAAACCTTTAAAAGGATACTTTCAGTCAGACCTGAAAAGTATATCAGTCTTTAACTGGAATTGGAAAAGAATCATCTTTCCCAACAGATAATGTGATTGTTCCATAGCAGCCTCAAACTGTTGCACCTACAACAAGGTCTGCAGGGGCCCCATAACTGCAGACAGAGTGACAAATACAAACATTCAAGATGGGAACTGTTCCTTTTTCATCAGTTTCCTCAATGCTAAGTTTTGAGTCATGGCCATCACAGTCACCTGCAGCCACACACTTGTTTACCTGCAGGCCAGGTGAGCCCATGGCCACCAAGCATCCCCCAGAACAACACAGCTGCTGCACACACACCTGGAGAATGCACCTCCAACAGCACATCCAGGGCTTGGGAAGAACACCCAGGGCTGACAGCACCCTCTGGTAGGTTGTGCTGTGTTCAAGAGACCATGCTCATTGCCCAGGTTTGCCAGCTGACCTACTCACTAAACTTGGAGAAGCCGTCCCTCTTCCCGATGCCCCCACTTGCCCATTATTAATGGAAACACAGACATTGTCTCCATTGCAACCCACTGACAAGGAAAGCTAAATGGCTTTCAACAGCATCACCCACTAGAACTCCCATAAGCAAACTGCCTCAGTATAATTTAGTTAACACATCTTCTCTCAATGCCCCAGATTTCAGCTCTGCACCACCAACAGTATTATTCCTCTCTCTGATAAATTTGTGATAGAAGCTGTCAGTGGAGAAAAGATCTTCCACTGGTAACATAATGGAAAACAGATATGACATAGAGCTTTTACATCATACATTTATATGCAATAAGAGCATATATTCCAATGCTTCTTTTTGCAAAATATAAGGCAGAGCTTGAGTACGAGCCCAAAGGGTCAAATCCAAAATGAAGCAACATCTTCAACATACATTATGAGAAGCAGCAGAACATTTGAAGAACAAAGAACCCAGTTCTGCCTTCAGATGTGTGCCTCTCCTTACACACACACAGCAGGCCCAAAGGAGACCAAAGTTTCTGCAAAAATTATTTCAGAAAGCTAAATAATTATTATCCTGAAGGAAGCTTCAAAACAAAAAAAAAAAAAAAAACAAAAAAAAATTATCTATTTTTTGATACAACACTATCTATTACAACAGCAAATGTATGATAATTTTTGGAAGAAAATCTGCATCTGACATGGAAGTGTCTGTTCAAAATTTAAACCAGATGTGATGTAAAACAGCTGAAATCTAAATTTTGGGAAAAATCAAGATGCAGAAAAGATGTAGCAACTGACTTCTGCTGGATACTGCAAGGGTAAGAGAGCCCTCTTTTTAAAGCATTCAGACTGGAACATTTTTAGGTACACAGAAACACTTTAATAATACCAGTTGGTATTATCTTTCTAAAATACATTTTATTTTGTCATCTAGGGTTTGTTGGGGGCTTTGTTTGTTTTGTTTACTTTTTTTTTTTTTTAGTTTTTTCTCCATCTGGAAATTGGCTGTCTACCCTATTTATGAATTTTCTGTATGTTCTTGTATAGCACTCAGAAAGCATTGAAGAACAACTACTAACTATTCCTTTTATTCTTCCCTTAAAAGGAAAAAAAATCAAACAGGCATTGTCTCTATAGCTGCCTCTTTTGCCTTTTAGTTTCCTTTTTTCTTCACATGTCTGCATACTGACACATTCAATTTCAGGTTATCAGCACATCTGAATTACAGAATACTGATGGGGATAGAGGGCAGGCCTCTCTGGACTGATTAGCATCATTTAAGAAAGCATTCACTTGCTTGCTTCATTGGCTGCAGGGATTCCATGATGGGTGGCCTTTTAGCATTAGAAGTCAATATGGAGCAATCTCATTTGAATTAAATATGGACAAAAGAAAAGATTTGATTGTGCTTATTCATAGCTAACCTTTTAATTTCACAAAGCTCTGAAATTTGGGAATTTGTAAGCCCTAAAACTTAAATATACTTAGTTTTTAATTTCTTTTCAACTCCCTTCTCTTCTCCTCCTCCAGTTTTTATGTACTTTTTAATTTGTGCAAAACTTAAACCAGCAGCTTATTTCAAAAGAAATGTCTGGATGAATATTCAGGAAAACCTTTTAACCTAGTTAAACCTACACTGACTATAAAAGGAGGAATGCCTGATTCTAATCCATAAATGTATGTAAATCCACACTGAAAAACATATTTGTCTCTATCAGACTCATACTTGTTTCTGAATGGACCATAAATGCAGCCAAGTATTTCATTAACACAAATAATTATGTATGGCCAGTCATTATGACCTTCGTTAACAAGAGCCGAAGTCCACAGAAAGGTTGCAGTGATTTAAAGTACAGCAACAAAATCTGATCACAGGGAAACAAATTTCTAGTCTTTTGTTAAAGTAAAATTACTCTATGGAGCAATTCATAAAATAAAAATAACAAGTTCCATCTAACCAGTAAATTCACAGAAACGTGTAACATCAAGCTACAGAAATAGTTGGGAGAAAATACGTAGAGCTTGAGTTTTCCAAAGAGATCAAAAGAAGTTAAGTGCAAAATTTGACTTCCAAGTAGATGAAAGCACAAAAATTGTAGCCAACCTCTCTGAATATCTGATCCCTCTGCACTTGAAGACAGTGGGAGTTTTGCCATTAACTTCAATGGAAGCAAAATCAGACATTGAGAAATGAAGTGGAAATGGCTTTTGCTGAGCTGGGCTGACTGCCATGATATGGGATAAGCTCAGCCTATGAGGAACAGAGGATAAATATCACACTACTTGTAGCACAACTTGTCCCCTTTTGCTGCCTATCCCAACAGACCAGGCTTAAATTTGAAATACATAGTTAACCCCAGTCCAGACAATTTCGTAGATATCCTGATGAAGGAGAAAAGTACTAAAAGTCCTTCAGTGGGTGTCTCATGGAAAAAGATTCCAGCAAATCATTCCTCTGTTGCAGACACCACTGAAGCTGGAACCAAGACCTGTTTAAAACATTTCTATGGATCATATTAAAGATTAAACCAACCCCTTAAAAGGAAGTGCCAAAACACTACCTGCATTTAGACCTTCCAGTTGTTTTATGGAAGTTAAGTTTGGAACCATCCAAAGCACTCACAGGACCACTCCTGGGTTTGTTTCTGCTGTTCTAATATAGAGACCTAGAGGAAAGAGAACAGAGGTAGGGAATATGTTTCCTGAGGAAACATATGCATTCAACTTCTTCAAATTGTATGATCTCACTGTAGCATTGAATAGTTTTAAAACTCAGCTTTTCCAAGTTTCCTTTCTATACCCAGTTTAACAAAAGAATTTTGATTTTAGGTCGTTTTTTTTTTTCAATCCATCATCCCAGACCTCTGCACTCTCTCACTCAGCATTATATCAACAGTATCCTTAGCATGCATTTTGTCCATTTTTATATGGAATAAGTCTAAATAAAGAAACAAAAGCACTTGGGAACACTTTCACTGCAGCATAAGCATTCTGCAAAGGCCCTTCACAAATGTTTCCAATATGCTTTATACTGCAACCCAATGTGCAACTTCTAAACTACACCACCACAAGTAAGAAATTAGAAATGTTGAGGGCTATTGAACACTGAATTTTCACAGTGCATCTGCACAAAGTTATTTAGCACAGATGTTTCTGTAATTGTGATCCACTGGAAAAACTTAAAGTGTTCAATGGCCCTCACACTTCCACCTGCAGAGCAGTACTGGTCTAGTACAACTATGCTGAGCTGTAATGTATAAAAAGCAGCAGCAGAGGCTAGATCTGACTTTGTAAGGATTTTCACAAATAGTGTTATTCTGCTTTGTTTGTGAAGGGGTGCCACGATTTTGGGTTTTTTCTTTTCGTTTACAAAAAGACCCACATATTAAAAAGGGGTGAAATAGATTTTACATGCCTGGCTTTGAACCTGAGAATCTCCCACAGTGCAACTAATTGCATTGCCAACAAGACACAGGAGTACACCCACAAGCAGCATAAAATGTAACTGTGAGGGGTGTGATGGTAAGTCTTTATAAATAATACATTCATCCCAAGGTGCACTTGTGTCTATGTTGTTAATGTAGGTATTTTTTCATTAGTAGCTGTAAAGATATCTGGGCAGGTGAACATCAATATGCCTCCAAAGACAATAAAAATTGGGAGGCAAGAGAACAGGACTTGTTTGTTAAGCAGAATGGTTAGAGAGACTCAGTTTGTACAAGAGCAAAAAGGAAGTGAAGCTCATTACAGCGACCCTGTCTCTCCTATGCATTCACATGGCCTCAGAAATTTCCAGGAGAGCATCACCTTATTCTATCTGTCCACCAAAGAGTGTGTCTGAGAGACTGAACAGAACAAGCAATTATCTTCCTGCCCATAGGAATGGCTGAGAAGAGCAGGCAGCATGAACCTGGTTAAAGAGCACTGAGTAAGGACTAGTAACTTCAGCTAACCTTTCTTGCATACCCCACAAAAAAAGGATTATACAGATTCTTTTGGCTGAGAAAGCAAGAGGGAATTGATTAGAGAAAAGATTATAGGCTCCATAAGGATAAGACATTTTTGATATTAAAAAAAATTAAGAAGGCTATCAGCATACATTTGGGTTGTAGAAGTCCATAAAAATTTAGTGATAAGTTGCCAGTTTTCAAAGCACAAATCCATAATGTGGACTCATATTTTGAGCCATAAAAAGTGAGGATAATGGCTAAGTTAGCATTTGAAAATTGGCTGCAGCAACCGCTAAATACATTTTTCAGAGCATATGAACAATAATATGACAATTGCTCCCAAATAGATAACCACTTTGTGCTGTTGTCCCACCAGATCTAACAAATGTATCCATGCCAGTGCCTCTGCAGGAGAGCAGCCAAGATCACTTAATTGCTCCAAGAATCTATATTTTTACCATTCTGTTGATAAGTTGTTCCTTATCTCATTTGCTAAACACACCTACCATCTCCAGTTTTCTGTGGCGTCCCACACAACGATGTTTTACCCCTCTCTCCCCTCCCTGCTTTTTTACTGGGTCATCTCTTTTTTGTCCATGTGCCTTCTTCCAAGTTTATGTCACTGACACCCACATCTACCTCCTACAACTGTCACCACCTGAGCTTTGCACACCTGTCTGCACCTGAGACCACCTCAGCCAATTATGTTGTTGTCAATTTGAATGGATAAAGTGGAACTCTGTATCTTTCCTTTCAATCTGATGCTGTTCCCTACTTTGTGACAGTTCGTGTGCAATGCCATTTCCTTACCTCCTTCAGTGTCACTCCTTATTCTCTGTCTCAAAAAACCCCCAAACCTGCTGCTTCTTCCCATGCCATAGTTTAAGAAACAATCCCTTCTTTCTAAACAGAAGACTCTAACTTCTCCATCCTGACTGCTACTGCAACTACTTCTACTTACTCATTCCCCAAATACTCAGCTCCACCCCAGCACAGACAGCTGTTCCCTGAGTAGGCCCAAGTGTTCTGCAATAGAAACAATAAATAATTAAATGATAATGAGGAGACAGCATGCTGATAGAGGAGGTGGTACTACATCCTACAAGACAGCACCGAATGAGTGTGCCAAGATAATAGAGAGAAACCAGGCATCTATAAACTGAATTTTTATTTAATTCTGAAAAGCAGAATTCTGGTTGGCCATAGCAAACGTTTGACAGTAGTGCACAGAGCTTCAATTGTATTAAATTTACCACCCTGGGATACATTTTAAGGGATGTGCATAATGGGCTTTTGAAAATGGAACGCAGGGCCAGAAGCCCAAAGCCATGCAAGCCCTTGACCCTTATTCAGGCACCTAAATCCCACTAAAATGTAGCTCAAGCACCTCAAAACCCAAAAGGCCACGCACTTCAGAAGATATAAGCCACAGGCATGTAGTTCCCTGAGACACTTTTGAAGTCGTAACCCCTGGTCAAATGCTATCTTAAATGCTACCATCCCACCACCTCAGCTCTCACAGCAATTTTATCTGGTTGATGTATTTATTCCTGTCCTGCTCTGCTACAGGCTGTAAAAATAGCTTTATTGTTACACCTTAGAGGTGGGTGGCTGCTGCTCAGTAGGAAACCTTCTTAAGCAACTGTTTCACAGTCATTTCCCTTAAACTCCGTGAGTGCAGAAACTTAGGGCACTTGAGTGAAAGTTCACAGATAAGCACACGCTCCTCTCCTAACCAGACCTAATCAAGAAACATGAAAATAACGTGTGTTGCACAAAACATTCACTCAGTCCTTTTCCACACTACATCTCATGGTGTTTAAAACCTTGGCACATATTTGGGTTTCCAGCTATTCTCACTGCACAACAACATGAACAGAAAGGAGCTGCCTTGAAATAACCATTTCTAAAAGCTTTCGGTCTCCAATTCCTTCTGTGTTAAAACACCAGCCCCTTTTCATGTAGGAGGATGACTTTTAATGTTCAAGAGGCAAAATGTTGTCTCAAAAATAAATAAATGAAGAAATGTTAACAGTAAAAAGGTAGTAGGGAAAACAAGAGGGGAATTAAAGCTGAAATGTCATCCTTAACTCACCCCCACCGTGCCCAACTCTTGCAGGGGTCCTCTAACAATTGGTAATCCTTCATAGTGTACCATATGTGCTGCAATAACAAGGCCCAATGAGGTGCATTAAGGATGTCATTTCAACCTTACCTCCTTGCTTCTGTGAGATGAAGGGAGACCCTGAACTCCATTTTAACATAGTCTAGTGATTAAATAAAAGAAAAGTTGTACTTTGCTAGGACAATGCTGCTCAGTTTTGTAGTGTAAATAAAAACGGCTTAAGTTGGTCAGCTGCTAACCACATGGTAATAATAAGTACAACAGACCGAAGTTCACAATTATTTCAGATTTACTCTCTTCCTGATCTTTCATTTTTATCAGCAAAACATCCTCTTGGCAATGGGAAGCTAAGCTGAAACTTAAATGAAAAAAATGCAAGAAGTAAATGACAAAAGACACAATTTTATGAAAGGAAAATATTCAGACCTCAGCCTTGACCTTGACCTTTTACTGTCTTTTAACATTAAACATTTGCCCCACCTTCGAAAAGATAAATGTGGCTTTTGATGACAGCCTATGTTATCTGAGGATTAAAATAGCCCTCTTGCAGTGCTCAACATTAAAGTCTTCCGCATTTGCAAAATTGCAAACAGATGCAACTCAAGTACCTGCAAATAATCTGCCAAGACCAATTTCAAAAGGGAGATTTCAAAATATGTGGAAGTCATTAGGACATGTATTATTTTTGCAATGAATAGGCGCCAGGAGTGTCTCAAGAAGCAGATGGGTGCTACTTTGTTTATAAAAGATCAACAGAATATTTGCCTGTAAATGAAGACGTATAAGCTATATGAAACAATTATGTTAAAATGGTGAATGTTTCAAAGCTAATTGTAATGGTCTTTTAAGATCTGAATTCCTCATTTCTTACAGCATGCTAAAATATCATTTTAGTTTTGGTCTTGATTGATATAATTACAAAAATGGCAGAAAATTAAAGCAAATGCTGTCAGTTTTGCTGTTGTAAATGTTGTCACTTTATCACTTGTTTACAGTTGCACCCATACTGATAAGTGAATATTTTTCAACATGCATAAAAAATACGACCTTAATCTCATGGGAAAATACAGAAAGGACAGTAAAAAACATTAAGCTTAAAAACAAAACAAAAAATATTTCCCAAACTGCAACATGCTACCTAATGACCAGTAGTTTTAAGATTCACCATTATAAATTTCCAGCTTAATAAAACAGAGGATCACAAAGGAAACTATGGCTATATATAACATATATAAATTTATAAAAAACTCGATAAGCATTAATACATTATCTCTGCAACAGAACAATAAGCTGTAGCACAATATGGTTGGTTAAAATCTCAATGTTGTATTTCTCAAAGTAATATATTTTAAATCAGGCTTCCAAATGATAATGAAAAATTTGTCTGTCCAGATACTAAATCTATTTGGCATTATTTACCATGAGGAGGATGTATAAACTGAAAAAAACCCCACATATTTTACATGCCCATCAAAAAAATTAATTGCTTGGGCAAAGAGAATTTTACACTGTTGATTAAGATAGCTGTACTCAGAAAATTCCACTGAATAAATATTTTCACATTAATCTCAGTACTGGTAAAGAGAATTATTACAATCATAGTTTAATGTCAGTATTAAAAATAATGGGGGGACATCTGGAGTTTTTTTGTCTGTTGTTTTTTGGGGGGTTTGTTTTCATACAATTAGACTTAAATAGAAATTCATATGAGATGTCTACGTCAAAACAATCACTCAAAATCTGCTGACATTGTAACACACCAACAACAGCATGGCTACTTTAATTTATTGGCATTTACACAAAACTGTGATACAGCAGGCTTAAAATAGAGTGGAAGCCCTCAGAGTGCAGGTTAGGAGACCCAGTGAAAGTCAGAGAGTAAATGCAAATACTTAAATACTCTTCACACTCAGGATTTCACTAGGTCCTGCAAACTGCTATCTTCACTTTTTTTTTTTTCCCTCAATGTGATGAAGTTTCTGCTAGAACCTAAAAACTATGTTCTTCACTGATAATCTTCCAACTGGGGCTTCTACTGCTAGTGTACACCTGTAAGATAGGGAGAAGGAGAAAGTAAGAAGAAAGAGAAGGAAATTTTTAAAAAGCTGCTAAAGAGAAATTATGAAAGAAAAGCAAGAAGAGCTAGGCAAAGAGAAGAAAACAAATATCAGAGCAAACAAAACATTAAACCTCCTACTTTGAATTAAAAAAAAAAAAAAAGCTTATAACATGTGAATAAAGTATCACAGTATGGGATTAATGGAATATTTCCTTGTCCACATACATAGTTTAAATAAACATACTAAAGGTAAAGCATATATAAAAACCAAATCTGCGTTAATGGAAATGTTTTTCAAAACTTGCATTGACTGCTGTATAAATACAGTGAGGAAATATCTGGCGCCTTGTAGGAGGTACAATTAAAAACAGAAGTGGGCTTCCATCCCCTGGAGTTCAGAGTGCCCAGTCTCAGCACTATCACCAGGATCAGAGTTAGGTTTCAGCTAACTCATGGCTAATGGGAGCAATAGGCAAGTAAGACTGAAAAGAGCCAATACAAAAATGAGCAGTTTTGGAGCTGAAAGGCTTTGGGAGCTGCAGCTCACACAGTGCACGGGGGTCATTCCTGTATGGTCAGGAGAGCTGAGCCTCACCAGCCCATGCACAGGTCATTCCACACAGCCCATCTCTGAGCAAAAACCTCCTTATGGAACGTGTTCACCTGGAGAAGTACAGCTCTGCCACCAAGTGCTGCTCTTCACAGCCTTATCCTCAGCAGTGCTTCATCACCACCACCCTCTGGGACACCGGTGGGCAGAGCTACTGAAGAGAACACTGGCCAGGGAGAGTCTAATTCTACAAATTCCCCCATCACCAGTGTCAGGAAGCTGGTGGGGGTAGCTGGTACAGAAGAGTAAGACAGGAACACCAGCCAGTTCCAAGTGGGTAAATGCAACAAAAACTGCTCCTGACTACTGTCCTGGTCCCACATGGTGAAAATGAAGGACCATCTTATCTTGGATCATACTTTCTCTAATTTATTACATTTCTCCATTGGAGCTTTTTTTAAGTCTTATTTCCATTTTTACTGTAACCAACCCAGGTCAGACAATCAGAGATGCTGCCTTCTGTTCCTCGCCCAAACTCATTTGGGATCAGTTTACCAGAATTTGGCAGCTGGGCAATCCCTTTATCTCCTTAACCTAAAAGGGACATCCCTCTTCCACTGCCCAGCCCTCCCATCATCCTGGAGGACCCAACAGATAGGAGACAGGCTGCAAAATAGCAAGCCACGACAGTAAATTTTATTTGAAAGCAGTTGCCAGATTTCAGATATGGCAGGATTCCTGTTTGTTTGGAACAGGAGGAGGTATTTATACTGCAGATACAGTCTGAGCAAGAGGTTGTCTTGCTGACTGCTCAGAACACATTTGTGGGAGTTTGATTTCAGCTTACGAAGGGGTCTGCACCATCTGGAGACTCCTACAGCCTCTGGTCCACTTCAGGAGCCTTAAAGGGATCCCATAAAGAAGTAGATTTGAAACTGAGTTTGAGGGGGCTTGCTTGACTCATGCCAGACTATACATTTATGAAAAAAAAAAAAAAAAAAAAAGAAGAAAACAAAACCATTTGCAAGTACTGGTATCATAAATCTGCCCTGAAAATCTAGGTACTCCAGTAAATTCTGTTACAACACATACTGACCCTGTTCTGAGCAAACCACGCAATTTTAAAATTATGCCAGCCTCTGCAAAACTATGTGGGATCTCTTACACCATGAATTAATATCCACAAGAGACTTAGCTGAGCTCATCAAACTCATTTCACATAAGACAACAAATTAAATCACCCCAGGGACGAAGTACATGAAAAGCCAGAGTGCTATCAAGCATGCTAGGTCCCTAGAAGGTAGATTTCTTTAAGCAAAATATTAACTATAATTTCAGTATACGCTGCTGCTATTGTTTATATGTACCACGTAATGAAATGCTACTCCTGTTTTCACCAGATGGTAGCACATAT
Source organism: Vidua chalybeata (assembly GCF_026979565.1). NCBI lineage: Eukaryota > Metazoa > Chordata > Aves > Passeriformes > Viduidae > Vidua > Vidua chalybeata. The sequence continues at coordinate 6,756,460 of NC_071540.1, forward strand.
AATTTTCAGGCCTTCAGTTCATATCATAATACAAACAATTGGTATGGCAAATATTACCGGTCTATAAACACTTCCACTGTTCCACAGTGCTTACACAAAAAAATTAGAATTTTTCCTTTTCACTGTTGTAATAGAAATAATGATAATTTCTGATATTCCAAAATATATGCATATTTGGTCACTTTTTGCCACCCAAAACAAATGAAATTATCAAACCTCGGACTGTTTGGCTGCTTCAGCATTTTAAATGAAAATCAAATAGTAACAAAACTATGCAAATATCAAAATGCTTAAATGGTACAATACGAGATGTATCCTTAATACATTTTAACAATAACACATGCTGTGTTCCTACACTGGAATAACATCATCCATATGAATCCCAGGAATTTAGTATATCTGACAGTTTCTCTCAACCACCCATAACATTCTTTCCTGTCTCATTGTAGCTGGCGAAAGAGAATTCTATAATTGAGTGGTACAGAACATGTGCCCTCCCTGCTAGAAGATGACAGATGGATTATAAAAACTTCAAAGCAGAGCATTTGGAGCACCAGGGGAGAGATAGTGGGTATTTGAACTCTCAGTCTTTACCCAGGAGACAATGGCACTCTGACATGGTGCATATATCAAGGAATGGTGTAACTAGATAGACATAATCTTTCTTTTCAGTAAGTATTTAACATTCTGTTACGAACAAGTTTCAGCCTAGCTAAAGTGCAACTCATCTTAATACTAATCATCGTAGCCTGAAAGGCTACATGCCCCCTTTTTTCAATTTTGGCTCAACTGCTCCTTCATAAAACTGTTTTTTAAAGGACAGAAGCAGCGTTACATAGGTGCTCGGAGAACAGAAAGACTATTTTTAATCTTAAAATTAATGTTTTGCTGGGATTTAGTATTTGCATGTATGTACGTGAATCTCTTTTACTTGCTGGAATGCTTATTTGCATTGTCTGCATTTAAAGCCCGCTCTCCATCAGAGTTTACATACCACATGTTGCTGATCATTCACTAGTTACTAAAGTTCCCTTTAATTTTTAACTTCACTAAAAAAATCCTTTAAAATTCTAGGGGCATAAATCCTTTCAAGGAATTGATCCTTTCACTCCTGCTGCTATACCACAATGATGGCTGAATGTCTGATGCCATCTTTATTAAGATAAATCATAAACTGAAAAAAATCTCATCTGTCTGCATCTCTTAAATATCTGCTAGAAACACAAAAAGAGAGAGAATCCCATTCACACCAGAGGTGTGTTAAAAAATTCTTAAAGTTAACACAATAATTGCACCAGAATACAGAGTTTCTAAATCATTATCTTCCCATACAAACACAGGGGTTTAGTATATCTTGAAATTGTCCATCAATTTCTTTTTACCACTCCTGTTACAGCCATTGCTCCTGGTTTATTAAGAAATTACTTGCTGAAATTGTTTTTAAAAATACCTATGACTTACTGTAAGGTCAGAAATAAAACGAGTTTAAAGGTCTCATTTGTCTATATCACAAAAATCGCACACACATGATTTGACACAGTTTGCAGCCGCTGCTCAGGCAAGGCCCAGGACTAGAATAGCAAGGGTATTATTGCAGGTCAGAATTGAGGGGTACTGGCAGAGCTGCGTGTGGGAAAGCTTGCATAACAGCCACCCTGTGCCAAGCTTTAGCCTTTGTTATTAGGCCCTCTAATGAACGCCATATTCACACAAAATAAATAAAAAAATATGCTGCATATTTTAAGTAGAGTGAATTCAAAACTAAACAATTGGAAGCTTCAATGCTACAAGAAAGCCACACAGTAACTATTCCCATTCTCCTACAAATGCATTTAATAAAGTAACATGCGAGCAATTTTAAATATTTGATCCTTTTATTATACAGCCGAAACCCAAAAAAAAAAAAAAAGCAAGCAAGCACTCTGGAAGATGATGAGGCTGTAGTTTTTAAGTAGCAAGTAAAAACAATAGCACCAAGATAACACAGAGAAAAACAGAAGCGAGTAACTTTGCAGCTGTGTTAATAAAAAATGTCCTAGCCCCAGCAGTGGAAGAGCTCACGCACTGCCCAGTGCCTTGCCGTGGATGGCTCTCCAGCAAGAGCACTGTGGCAAACTACAAAGTTGCCTACTAATGTATATTTTTTTCCCGCACAAAACATTAATCCCAGTCTTTAAAAGAGGGTAGGAGGTGGAGGACTGTGATGCTTTGAAGGAGACCTGTTTTGAGAAACCCTTTTTTAAAGTGCATTTTCATCTTTTCTTTTTTCAGTGATCTTCTGCCATACTGGAATGTAAACACCACAGGAATAGACAGAATCTCGAATTAAGGATTTGGATGCCTTTCTTTGGAAGTAATCTTCAAAGAATGTACATCCTAAACATCACAGGGGCTCAACAAGCTAGGAAGCTATCTACTGCATGTAAAACTGCACAGGTCATACCTACTACTTACTACCAGCTTGGGTCCTGAACTGCTGCAAATACAGACAAAACTGTTTTGAACCTCAGTATATTTGACAGGCAGGAGTATCAGGGACAGTAATGTTGCTTTAATGGAAGAAAGCCATTATTTCACAATGGCACTAGTGTACTTATACACACTGTGTTGTTGAATTAAAAGTTAGCTCAGCAGGACCCTAGCTTTATTTTTGTTAGTAGGCATCCACCATCAGTAGTCGACACTAGTGGAGAGCAAAGGCATGTCTTATTTACAGATGCTATTGTGCAGGCTTTAATAATAGTAAATACACAGAAGACAGACTATTGTGGATGGAAAAAATCTTTGGTTTAATGAACTGTCAACTCGTCCATCATGATGTTACCCAATCTAAAACCGCCAAATCTGGACAAGCTCTTTGATGATATAAAGCAGGCAAGAGGTTTTGTTCACACACAACAAAATGGAAGAGATTGCTGCCATTAAAAATATACTAGCCCATGCTAGCACTAACTGCCACACATTTGTTAGATAATAGCTTGATTTTTTTCCTGTGAGAATAGCCTTCTGCAAGAAAGAGACATTTAATCAGAGTGATACATGACATCCAAAAACTGAAACCAAAAATTATGGCATGAGCTAAAAGCAAGTTGTCTTCCTGAAGGCAGAATACTGAAACATCTTTAAGATTAATTCTGAGAGAGAATTCTGAAAGTCAAATGCTGAAAGATATTGAAAATACATTAATTATGCACAACTCAGGATCTAGGAGAGGTTAAACCCCAACTTGGCAGAAAATTGAATCCTTTTATTTGATACAAACTTTGTACATAGTGATGTTATGTCCTGCATCCCTAATCTCCCTAGGTCTACCAATGGAGCAAAAGGGCTGCAAGACAAAGAAACTGGAGATTTAGTCATTCCAGTGTTATTCTGCAAAGAAATTAAATGGAGCAGGCACTGTGGAAAACGGCTTCTTGCAACAATTCATGGCAGAGGTCAAGCCTCAGACCTACCTGGGGCAATTGTCCATCTTGTTCTATCAAACATTTATAACGACTTCCTCAACTAAAGCGGGATTCAGGGAAAGGAGACTTTTCTCAGTTGCATCTGATGACTCTCCCAGGAATGACTGTCATTCACGTGCATTAATTTTCTGTCACCTTAAGCACTAACCAACCTTTGAAGACATGCTCCCCTACTTTCCACAGTGCATATTTTCCAGTATTATCACAGCTGAATATTAATCCCTTATATTAATTTTGTGTGTGGTGTGTGTGCATGTTAGCCCCTCTGTACGCATTTTAACGCTGAGGACCCTTGCTTTCTGCTCTGGATAGTCTCAATATTAATACTTTAACCATTCATATTAGAATGTTCAAAATTTTGGAGGCTAATTTTGAATCATCCGCATTTTGATTCCCGGAAGGCCAAGCACTTATTTTTCATTACGAAGTGCAACAATAGCTGTGCTCAGGAAATCAAGTCCTATGTCTCTGAGGATTATTTTTCCAAGAATTAGACACACCAAATAAATGATGTCTTTGGCAAATGCAATGCAAAATCTATGCATTAGACACACATTCAATTTCATTCTACACTTAGATACTTAAATGAAGATGAATCTTTTACATTTGCTAAAGAGTTGATTGGTCTGTTTGATAACACGATGCTCTCCAAAAGGTCACCAATTTGTCTAACCATAGAAACAACCACTAGAGCTGATAAAGAAGCAGATTCCCTGAGCACTAAATTTTGAGGAAGATCTGTGTCTCCAAGGACTCAGATAATTCCAGAACATAGACATGAATTCTGTTCTGGTTCAAGGTATGGGAAATTCCTTACGGTAACAATTTTTCCTTTTTTAGAATACTAAAGGTCACAGTCTCACACTTAATTATGACATGAATGTTCAACAGAGTGGGTAACTTTGATTTCTCAAATGGAGACGGAACTGAACAACCTCTGGGGCAGCCAAACAAAACAACAACCTCACAACAGCATGTCCTCCTCTTCCCTAACTCTCTTGCCATCTTCCCAGCCTTTCTCACTGTTTCACTCCTGTAAATGAACTCTAAAATTTCTGACTTTCTTGAGCTTTTAACCTTGATCCCTCTGTGGAGATGAAGTCAGCTCTCTGGAGTGCTACCAAAGGCCCAGAAGGCAGCAGGAGATGCAATGATAAAAATGATAAGCTATCTTTTACTCAGCCAGTCAATCAGTTCTTTCAGCCATCCAGTGATGCAAGCACAGTTCTGGAACCAAGGTCTTTGTTTTCCACTGGGTCAGACCAGCCAATTTAAAAATTTGGTAGCCACAACTTTTCTTTTAGATAACAATAAAGGCATTACCAGGTAAATCAAATGTCAGCACTTTTCTAAGCATAAAACACCCATCACTCCATGGTCTGTCCTACTGGCAGAAGTGCCAGAGGACTGCTGATAGTTTTGTGGGTGCTACAAGAGCCCTGCCATTTCAGTTCAACTACGGTAAGGAGACACTCCTCCACCAACAGTCTTACACTTTTAACTACAAGCCCAGATGTCCTAGTCTGGGGAAGAGGAGGTCATCTTGAAATAGTATGTGTGGATAAACAATAAAAAAGGAAGAGATTAAAACACCTCTTTGACTCCACAGCAATGTTTTAAATACATCTTTTTTTTTTTTACTTGTTTTCCCAATAATTTTTCATATCTAAAATTTCAACAAACATTAACTAGAACTGGATAACACATTATAGGAATACAGTGAATGGAACTGGACTAGTTGGTCCAATTTCAAGGAGGGACTATGAATGATTCCTGTCTTGCAAACACTAGAGAAGTTACACATCATCGTAAGCATTTCATTTTGATTTACCTTAAATAAATCTGTACTTTTATTTCTTTGAGCTACTTCTACAACACAAATAAACCGGAAAATTATTTTCAAAGGCACAAACAAGGTCTCCCCTTAAGGTCTCCTGATGTTCACAACTGTAACAACTAAAACTAGAGCACTTAGACGTTTTTACTGAAGTTACAGACACTACAGGCTTCAGTGCTGGAGGGTGCTGGTTCTCTTATCCATGTCAACCAAGGTAACAATTCACAAATAGAAGGTGATGTAACTAGAGCACGCTGTGCTCCACTGGTCCTGGCAGGTAATATTGACTCTACCTCTCGCCATCTCCTAGCATGGGAAATATTGCAAGTGAGCTCTTTTGCCAATGAACAGAGGCTCTAAAGAGCAACATGAACCACAGCAAGAGAAGTATCAAAATTCACTCTTCTAGCAAATATCCAACTGTCTGACACGCTCTCCTCCAAGACTTTTCCAGCAGCTGTCTCCATCCAAGAGTTTTCAGTCCCATGCAAACAACACTGAATTTTTTTTACCTGGAGCAACTGCTTCAGTGTGCATCTGCTTGTGAATCAAATAGTTGCTAAGAGAGAATCAGAGTTCTAAAAGATCAACAGGCAAAAACCAGTCAACCTTATTATGGCATTTGATAATACTATGAATTTACACTTCCTGTTTTCTCTTCTATTTTCAAAAAATAGGTAAGAAAAAAGATATTACAGCAATTGAAAACTGACCTCTTGGCTGAACCATTTTACCAGGGACCTCTTCCATTAAACCATCCACATGGGAAACCTCAAGTGTATCTCTCTAGAAATACAACCAGCTGGAAAGTTGCTTTCCCATGGCTAATCCATACAGGTGAAGAGTTAAGCTTGCCCTCATGCTGCCAGTTTTTCCAAAGCCATGATTTTTAACCAGAGACCAGGAGTATTTTCAAGAGCAAAACTGTCAAATGCAGATATGAAAATCCTCTGGGGAACACTATCAAAGACGAAACTACTTCATGGGTTCTGTGACATGCATGGTTGAAGCTCAAACAACTTCCCAAAGGGTCAAGAAAAACTGCTTTGGTATAGGAGCAATCACTGACTGAGCCATTCAGTTCAAAGGCTGTGGCGGGAGGGTAAATTTGGGGTGAGGAATTTGTGCTTCAGCCCAACCAGAGCAAGTGAGCAAATATGTGGCAGATGAGTATCAACTTATAAAAATATGAAGGTTTAACATCTGGGGAAAGCAATCTAAACAGCCACATACAATAACACTGAATTTGGAAATGGCATGTAAGCACAGAAAGAGATCTTGCAATTGACAATCCTCTGGAATCATTAGTTCAGTAACACACAAAGAGGAAACACAGCCTTAGGCATTCGTTTAGGAGGGCATTAAGAGCAGGATGGACAGCGCCCTTCTGCCACAGCAGAAAGCCTTGGTGCGCCCATGTCCAGCACATTGTGGGCCACTCTGGCCTTGTCCTGTGAAAGCATGTAGCAGAGTCAGAGGTATCAGAAAGGTCAAATAAAATGATAAAGGAGGTAGAGTAGCTGCTCCACAGGACAGATGAAAATACTTCTTTTCACAAACATCAGTAAGCTCGGGACCGCATTGCCACAGAAGGTGGGGCAACACACCAACTGCAGACTGGACAGATTGGTAGTCTCTACTACGGTGAGGGTTAGGGTGTACCCTCCAACGTCACCATAATAACAGTGGGTACCAGGATTTTGTGAGGAAAATGGACCACCTAAAGCACCTGGGCTCACTTGACCTCCATAATCAGTACCTCTCACTGCCAGCACCAGGCAGAAGGGCAAGGAGGGCCACTGGCCTTTTGCAAGGGCATTTCCTTCACACATGCCAGAGTTACCTCCTTGCAAATGTACAATAAGGCTTTCCTCAAGCTACACTCTTTCAGACAGCCCAGATCCTCTTCATTTTTCCAAGCAAATTATTAAAACAAAAGCATATTCATATACTTTTCATCAATAATATCATAATATTTCTTAAAGGCTGCAAAATTCCTTTTACCCACTTGGCAGACAGATATGCAAGCACTGTCTGAGCTTCAGAGGTGATTAGTGCCCCAGTTGCAACCCCAAGATTCATTTGTATCAAGAGGCCTCCAGCACCTGTAAAAATCAACTCCCAATGAATTTGTCAAGGTCACACAAAGTCAGAAAAAGAATTAAGTTCTGTCCAGTGCTTTATCAACAAATTTAATTTTCAGGTGTCATCCATATTTCTCATGATATTATGGTCATTCAAGCTCATATTTCACAGATGGACACCTTTTGCTCCAGGCATACACTACTTGATCTATTTTAGAAATCAAGCACAAGATCCTCAGATAGAGCCAATGCACGCACTCACAATGCAGGGTAATACTATGCAGAGGTCACTTCTGAGCTGTTCATCACCACTGCCTACTGGAAACTACTTCTGTGGATGCTGTGCACTCAGAACTGCCACCAGGGTTTATAGGGAACCTTTGTCATTCCCTGTTCCCCCCTGCAACATCTCTTCTCCCTCTGTGAAGAAAAAAAAGTGCGGGTGGAAAGAAAGCATGGTACAAGAACCTAGAGATCAATGATGAAACCTTTGGATTCAGATACTTTAGAGCCAGATTTTATCAGTTAACAGTTCCACCAGACAGAATTTGCCCCCAAATCTATATTATTTATCTAAAAGGGCACTCCAGCACATAAAAACAATTCAATGCTATAAATTTACATATGATATAAAATTTCTTCATTTGTCCGCTTACAGAAATACCGAGAGTTAGACTTTCCTCTGATTTATTGAGGTGAAATTGAAGTGGTATAAATGTGGCAAAAACTTAGAAGGTCACTAAGATCCTCAATGAAACACCTGATCGCAGAGGCCTATTTAGAAAAGAGAATTCCAAGTTCTTTGGCCTCAAGATGCATGACAGACATTAATTGCAAAAGTAAAGCAATACATGCTGAAGGGAACTAAAAGACAGGTGCAAACAATTGTCAATTTTTAAAAGTATTTTGCAGGATTCATTTGTAGTTCTTCATAATCACTTCGGTATTACAGGAAAAAAAAATCTGAAGGAAAAAATGGCAAGGTATCAGTGAATAGAACTGGATAGAAGCTCAAGTTTCTCCAAGACAAGAGATTTTTACACTAAGACGAGTAAGCCAACCTGAAAACTCATCTCCTTCCATTGAATATCCTAGAGCAAATCCACTACAATGAGGCAGAAAAGTCTGGGGTGGAAAGGACATGCAGAGTTTACATTAAATTCAGCATATGCATGTTTCACAGCAATACAGGAATACAGGGGTTCACGTTTCAAACAGGATTGGAAACCAACAGCCCCTGATGGAATCCTTATGAGCAACAAAGGAAACCAGCACCCAGAAGTCTCTGCTGCCAGAAGTAATGTCAGCAACTGGTCCTTTCACCTGGCAGATGCATTAAGAGACTCAGATGTCCAATCTGGAGGTTTTCTAAAGGAGAAATCTAAAATATGCTTGGATCATTAATATATAGAATACTTCAGGCTACAATCATTCTCAGCAAGAGATTTTCCTTAATACTTGTCTACATCTGTCAGCTGATGCTGATACATACTGTAGCTTTATTTTTATTGATTTTAAATTTTAGAAATGTCACAAGTTAATTCACAGGTCTTTAGAAGAGACCAGCAGTAACTAAACTATTCCAACATCTTAATGAACCTACTTCACCAGAAGTGAATTAGTAGCCACAATTAGTATACTTATAACTAGACTTTTGTAATTTTAAGCTTCATGAAATGTATGCTGTCTTCAACATCCCCTCCTTGCCACTGGAGAAGCAAATAGCTTGTATTTTCCCTTTATATGACCATCTTCTTGTATCTTGCAGGCAAATAATTTGCTATTCCTATAAGCTCCTTTTTTTCAGGTAATGGTAGTGGTGCATGGCACTTTGCTTTGGAACCAATTCCATGCTAAATATTGATGAGTAGCTTAATTAGGGACTAGTAAAGGAAAGAGAGAGCCTGGATTAACAAAACCAAACAGTGATGATGCCGAATGTGGACCCAAAAATGCATTTAAAAAATTCTACATGTTTTAATGAGTAGTACTTGCATGCTTTTAAAATCATTTTGTAGCTATGGCTTCCAGTCATGAAAATATATGCAATCTCATAAAATGTCTGATATTAGCATGCCTCTTCAAGTGCAAGAGAGTTGTCAATAAGACAATTAAGACAACATCAATAATACACACTGCATGTTATTATCTGCTATTTGAAATCCCAGCCTATCCAAAGATCTCTGGAAACAAAGGGTACATCCGACATTGGCAAAAACATCTCCCACAAGTGAAATATGTAATTCTGAATGCATGCAATGGCACTCCTACCTGTAAGGGAAAAAAATGGATTGCTTTTAAATACAGAATAAATAACTCCTCATAATGTAAAACCTGGCTCTGTAGAAGAAATGGCTACAATAGAAAATTAGCAATCCTGTGCTTAAATCAATTGCTTCTATCACATGATCCAAGTCGATAAAAGTACTGAATAAGTGCTATCATTGACCTTAATCAGCCAACAATTGGCACAGGGGGATCAGAAATCCTAGTGAGGAAATCAGTTGTCCCCAGTAAATTGTAAGGTTTGGGGGAACAGCAGACCTGCAACCTCTCATGATACCTTTCTATCCAAACACCACAATGGTTTCAACAGGAGGAAGGAAGGACTGAAGTCAAATAAGCAAACTTCCAGCAGACTCCTTCAGGTATAAAACTGAACAGGTGCATGTGCATTTCCATTTCATAGCTGAAGAATACTCTACTCCTGACTTTTTTTTTCCCCTCTGTAACACAGGAACTGTAGCAAACCATACAATGAAAACAGTCCTCAATGATTTTACTTGGTGGAAATAACCTATCTGGAAGCAAGGGTGATAAAAATCGTGCTGCACAATTATTAATTTGGGCTTTAATCCTGATGTCCCATTTCATCCAAAGTTGCCATTAAGCTCAAAAGGAGAAAGGACTACATAACTGGGACCTAACATTTTTATTTATCCTCCTCATAAGCTGAATGTGATTTCAGATTGAACAGAATAGATTTCTCTGTAACTAATGGACCAGATATATTCATACAATGTCCTTTTATTGATTTTACTTTCTTCTACCTATTGTTTGCATTTTCCTTTGAAAAACATATAAGTGTCATTATGCTGTAGATGTCCTTTACAATTCTTATATCATTCAATATTTCTTACCAAAAAATACATGTTTTGCTACAGCGAGCTTTATAATGAAAGACTCCCCACTAGCCAAACCGGAGCCTAAATTGTTAGAACATACTGTACAATTTGGGAGAAACAGAAGAAAATTAAACCCTTTGGAATTGGTTTGTTTGGGTTTGAAATATGTGTCTTTAAAAATTTAATAAGAGGGGAAAAAAATGGCTAAAGGACAGGCTTCATTTTAGACACATTCTAAACAATAAGCCTATTTATATAACTGATCACATAACAAATTTCTAGGCACTTTATGGAATGAAAAGCCTTTTGCACTGCAAAAGTCATACTGCACACAGCTTTCAAGTTTCAGAAAATAAATATTCAAAGGAATAGAGCAATAAAAAGATATTAAGTATTTTTAACCCACACTAGTCTGAAATTTTACACAGTACCTTAAATAACCACAATAAAAAACTGTCAAATATCTACAAAGGATAAGTATATGAACAAATTTAAACATACTTTCTTTGTTTACCATTTTTTTTTCACTCTTCCTTGATTTATATTTCAATATTTTGTTCCTAAGTTACGATTATGCAAAGTACAATTTGTTTTGGATGACTATTTGGAATGTTTACAATTATTTAAATACAATTTACTTAACTATTTTGAAACCAAATGATGTGTTGAATTAAAGAAGGTTCAACATTCAAATTGCTATCATGTGCTCATTTCTCTGCAGACTGCACTGACAGCTGAGGACGGCACATTTTCATTTGCACAGGGTGCCTGGTATTCCATCAGGTTGCACTGATTTTAGAATCTTTCCACCAAGGGGAAACTATCATGGAATTAACATCCAATTTATCTGTCAATATGGAAGCCACCAGCTGAATGTAGGCAGAGCTGAGAAGAAAAATGTAAAGCCATGCTATTATCAATAAAACCTACACAGAACTTAAGCTACAGCTTACAAAGGCAATGATTCAGCGACTAGATTAAAAAACATTTTCAAATAACCAAATAACTTTGCATGCAAGAGCAGCCTTCAGAGACATTCACATTTATGCAGAGCCAGCTTTTGCCAAAACAGCAATGATCTCAAGTGTTTCAGTTCCTTAACGCAACTGAGCCTAAGGGCACAAGGAAGGGACGAGGTTGATAAAGTAGGAAGCACCCACACATAAGTATCTTTGACAGAGAAAAGCTTCAGCAGGATCTTAACCAGGTGCAGCCACTTTCATTAGCCAAGTCTGAGATTACTCCCATGCTGACTATCAAGTCCTATGAAAATATGAATTATCTGTATGCACCACAGCAGTGCTCATCCACGTGCTTTGCCACTGCTGGACATCCTCAGGATTTCAAAACCATGCACATAATTACCAAAATTCTCTCAGAACTTAAACACACAAATACCCATCTACACTTTGTAGACTTCAGTTCTTTAGGTTGATTGTGCTGTTTAATTTCCCATTAAAAGACAAAAATTCTCAATTGTACAGATGGGACAAGACAGAGTCAGGGATTTCTGGGGCATGCGGGAGAGAAGCTGTGTTAGGACTTTCATCTCTCCCTTTTGGTTTCTACTGAAATCTGTTACTGCTGCTTGTACAATCAGTAACAGTCAAACTAGGATTGCTCACGCTCAAAACAGTTACCAGCTGGAGCCCTCTGTGTAATTCCAGCTGAAACTCTGGACAGTTTTGGAAGCTCAGCCTTACCTGAACTCCTCAGGGTTTGGGTATGTTTGTTTAAATAAAGTGAGAAGTTCAGATAAAATGTGTAAATTCCCCATCTAAGGCAGCTATTCTTAGAACACCTTAACTCTTGGCCATGAAAACTGAGTCATAGTTTCAGAAGCCCCTTCCAGTATGGAACATGCAAATGCAGTTTTTGGAGATTTCAGTGTCACTGAAGTCAAGGCCATCCCTTTGATACTCAAAGGCTTGAGCTGAATCCTGGCTTGTCATGAATAAACCAAGTTCAGATACTTAATCATGTTTTCATTTCTGTGTGATGGAGCATTTCCACTGTGATACAGAGCCTTGGGTCAGCAGGGCTTCTCTGACTGCTACTGTGAAGAGTCAGGAGCTCTTCTGTCTGCAGGTGACAACCTGAGGGACTCTACTCAAATCCAGCTATGGCCAAGCCAGAGCTGACAGCAGGTCTGCCTAGAGGAGCATTAGAGGATATCCTAGGGTTTGCCTGATCACCTCAAATTCAGGGTATTTTTCTGGGTCAGAGAAGATCACAGGTGTTGCCACTGAAGAAAACCACATGTCAACCTACCAGCCTTAGGCTTTTTGAGTGGGGAGAGTTTTTCTCAGGATCTCTGGAATGACTCAGGAACACAAATCAGCACCCTGTCCATGGGAGGAGAAAAGCTGACAATTATTTCAAAGAGAAAATCTTGGTTCCAGTGAACTCAGTGGTAAAAGTCCCCATTATTCAACAGAGCCAAGATTTATTCTTGGACTATAATGCCAATAAGGAAAACAGAAGCAAGAATTTTACTTAATCACTCCTTATGCACTGCAATAAGGAGGTGGTGGAGTCCTCCCTGTTAGTATCAGGGTTCATGTGAGGACAGGGACAGGATTCTTCTCTGTTTTATTTCAAACCATCTTAGGCACATCATTCTTTTCTTCCTCTTTTAATAGGAGTGCAGAAACCCTGAAATCCGGGGGCTCGCTCAGACTCCCGTGCCTCTTGGTGGGTCTGTCACACAGAGGAAAACAGACTGCAATTGCTGCCTAACCTGTGCTGTGCCCCAAGCTGCAGCAGCACCGCATGGTTTCATGTAAGTGACATGTCACAGTCAGTAGTGAGTGTGTCAGCTCCCTGACGGGCACACGACGTGTGACAGCATCCTCCAGCACCGCTCTCTGGGGCAGCCTCCGTCCCTCAGGGACAGCAGAAACAAGACTTGGTAGCAAGGGGAGCAGGACAGGCATTTTGTGGGTTTTTTCAGTGTTGTGACGTGCAGCTGCTTTGGAGAAGTACCACCACAAGCGAGTGTCAAATGTCACTCATGCTTCCACTGTGACTGTGAACATGGTACAGTGCATAAAACCCAAACGTGCTAGTTAAACTCTGTAACTCCTGAGCAGTGCCCTCCATTAAATGTAATTGCATTATCTGACAAATAATCAATGTTCAGATGACACTCAAGAGTCCTAGCTGCTAATCCTGGGCTAAAACTATCTCATATTTGCCTTCTTTCTGAAGTTTTATACTGTGCCTGTGCTTCAATATCAGCCCCAAAGGAGAAGCAGCATCACAAATAAGGTCCTGGCTTCCAATATGAATTTTCTAATAGTTCCATTAAGGAGATGAAGAACATAATCTGGTTTTGGACAAAAGAGGGCTCAGTCTTCAGCAAGCAAAATGACACAGCACCTTGTTTATACCATTACTTATGATATTTAGCATGTTAATTTTTCATTCTGTTACGTTTAATTCTTCAATATTTGGAACAGATCTTTTCTTTTACCCCGAGTTTCAATAAAAAGGGAAAGAGCAGTGACTTTGATATCAAGGTCTGCAAAGAAAATTAAAATAGCAAATATTAGTTCAACAGAACAACCTGTGAGAGTGTAAGAGCTATTTTATATGGCTGGGGGCTGCTCTGATCTGAATGCATAGAGGACAGCATTATCCTGGGACACAATAAAAAACTTCTCTCATTCTTTCTTCATCTTCCTCTTCCTCAGTTGGGCCTCCAAGCTGGAGCTCCCATGGTCTGCAGCCCCTACATTCCTGATGCTTCACCTCTGACACGGGAATGAGCAGTGGCACTCCAGCTCCTGCCTGTCCCAGCCACTCCCCACATCTATTTCCTGTCTTCATCACCTGTGTGTGGTGGTATAAAACCCCTTCCAAGTCCCCTGCCTTCCACACTTCCTCATCTACAGCAGGCAAGGGCTCAGCCAGGCCAGCCTGGCAGGACCTGCTCCAGAGACCCAGCAGCTTCAGAGCCAGGAGTGCCATGGGCAAGGGGAGCAGCCCTGTCCCCTGGGGTGCCTGAAGCCATCCTGCTGTGGGAAGGTGGTGCTGGAATGATGCCAGACAAGCCTTGGTGGAAAGAACAAGAAAATTAGAAGAATTTTCCTGCTCTTCACAAAAAAGCACAGTTCTGTGATGTGAGCTTAATTAACATTTACATGAACACTGTATTTGTTTATATTCAATACATCTTTTTCTAAATGTAATTCAAGACTGCATATATTCTAAAGTATGGAAAAGCAACTCTTCCTTTGAACCACGTTTTTAAAGGAATTCCAGCCAATTTAAAAAACAATTATGAGACCACACATGATTTTTGAAATTACAGATTATTGATGGGAACCACAGAGATAAAAAATGTTTTAAAAAAACAAAAGGTAATATGGCTTATTCTAGGTTTTCAAAACACTGTAACACCTAACTCATAAACTAACTGAATTGTGTCCAGGATTTTTCACTACTTTGACTTTTTCTAACTGCAGAAGACCCAATTCAGCACAGAAATGCTTTAGCACCTGACACCCAGTATTAGCCAAACAACTAAAATACGTTGCAATGCAACTGCTTCCACACTAAGTCAGGACCAAATGCTATTCCAGAAATGCTCAGTATGAGATCAGCTGGAGCAGTACAGGAGGATTCATAGCACTGTACCAGTAAGCTTTGGCACTGAACAGCTTTAACTGACAGTCCTTACATGTATGTGTACATCTTGTTTATAAAATCTGAAAGAAAGCTCATGAAATAAATTATATCCACAAATTATTCACAGCTGAAGGTACATACAATCCTCCCCACAAACTAAAGAATTCCTATAGGCTACAGAAAATTTTGTTAACATACAGCCTTCCTCAGAAAAATTAAGCATGTAAACCAAGGGGAAAGCTATTGAACATAATAAAAAATGTGACCATTCTAAAGTATTCTTACTCTTGTCATATCACTTCCTCAAAGTGTATTTATACTTTTTATAGGTGTCTTCATATCATGCAGTTGTAAGACAGGCATGCAAGCTTCTTATAAAATACTAAATTACTATTCATAATTATAATTTACATTCTCCTTGTACACTTTGCAAACTTCACATACACCTGCTCACAGAAGGATGGGGCACCTGTGCTAAGGCAAGAAGTGTTTCAGTATGGACTTGAATCAGAGTGCAGCAAGCCCTAATAGGTAACTGGGCTACCTAATTGAAGAGTTTAAGTGTTGGCAATATTGTTGATAATAAACTAATAAGTTAGAAGAGCCTTCTTGACTTAGATGTCCAGCAATCATTGGACAAATAAGGGCTTAAGATTGTTTAGAATTAATGTTGTTCACATTTGAATACAAATTATCTTAGTAGGCTTTTGCATATTGATTGTACATTGCTGCTAAACTCTCTTATTTCTGTAGGAATAAATGATCCTTATTCAACATACAAAAACTACCCTAGTACTAAATACTGATCTTAAGGGAGGGCAAATCCTAAATGGAAGTAACTGGACAGGACTAAATTTTACACTCAGCAGGTGCACATGGGAAGAACCTTGGACCCAGAACAAGGTACAAATGGCTTCCAAGCCTGGCAGAAATTTCAGTTTAACAAGGAGAACTTCCATTTTTCACAGATGCTTTCTGGATAATTCTGTGAAAAAAGCACATATACATCTGAATAGAGCATAGGAAGTGTTCAAGACACTTCCCTGCCCCTCCTTTTTTTTTGTTCAACCAATTTCCAGTTTCAAATTAGAAGAAATTAGCCAAAGGAGGAAAAGTTGTCTTCCAATCCAGTATGAAAAGACAAGTGCAACACTTCTCCCTCTATCTGCCAGCCCTGCTTCTCCTGTCATGCTTCCCTAGCATTGTGGCTAACCCAGAGACCCTGATCCAAGAGATCCTGCCCTGCTGCCTGCACACAGAGCTGGAAGCATGCTGAAAGCCAGTGCTCCTCCTTCACTTCTCTTTGGCTTGCTCTGTTGTGCTCAGCTCCACCACCAGCCTCAGAGAGAAAGGTGCAGAGATTATTGGCATCTTAAAGGAAGAAAAAAGTGATGTGGTTTTCAAGGGTATTTTCATTATTAAATCAGAAATGATGAAATTGTGCCATGTTATTTTTTAACTGACAAAACATTTGTTCCATAATATAAATTAAAAACAAGAAAAGAGCAAAATTAGCAAAAGATATACGATGTGTCATAACAAGCAACAATAAAAATTTTCTGAAGAGTTATTTTTAAATCTATATTAATAAAGGAGAAACATAAAAAAGAAGGGTTTTTTTCAATCTTATAGGTAGCATTTTATTTGACTTAAACACATGAAGCACATCTTCAAAAACCCAATCTCCCAACAGAAAACCTCATCAAAGCAAAACACACCCATAAAAATAGCCCTTATATGGTTAAAAACATCAATATATTCTGAAAAGAGATATTTTTTTCTAAAAAAGATACGTGAAGAAGTGTCATAAGTGTCAGTTGAAGAACATGGACTAGTCAGACTATTTTTACAGAGGCATCAAATCTACTTTTAGATCTTTATACCAGCTACAGAGCAGGAGAACGAAAGTTGTGTTACATTACAGATTATACATGTGTAAACCATTTTCAAATCCAGCTGGTTTTATTTGTAAATTGTAAATTTCAATACCTTTCCCAATATCACAGAAAAAGTCTGCATGATAATTTGTTTCTTTCCACAACAGTTATCTCATCAAATGCAAGTTCTGTCTAACTAGATGGCGGATGTGAGTTCACTGCAGAAGTTGTATTCAGTAAGCAAAAGGTTAACAGTCTGAAGTCAATGATTTAGTATCATGACATGGGTAGTAGCCAATCAACAGTTGGTGCTTGAAAGAGGCTGTGATATATTATATTTACAAAGCAGGGGGGGTTGTGATTTTTTTCTTTGCTTGCGTGATGGTGATTTCACTTAAAAGAGAGAAAACTAAATTTGACTCAGCCAGCTCACACCTGAAAACAAGCCACTGAATCAGTGACAGTAACAGACCTGATCATCACAACATTCATTAATGTCTTCAATTAGTGAATTCAGTGGTGAATGTTGATCATAAAAACACTGGAAGAGCTTTTATCTGTGAGCTTGGGCCCCATGAAATTCATGTTTCTCTAAGAGCAAGGCTTTCCCTTTTCAGAGGGTACCCAAGGGACCCCACTCCTCTTTCACATGGCAGGTTCATGGTGGCTGCTGAGGGACTCTGGATCAAGGTAGAAAGGCAGTGTAAGAAACAGCTCAGGGTGCCTGGGCAATTCCTCTCTGTTTTTAGTGGGAGCAGCCCCTGGAGAAGTGCAGTGCCTTCCCAGACTGCCACAGTCCACATTTTCATAAAGCAATCATCAATAGCCACAAATTCAGGCCTTTTGCTACTTTCACTGTAAAGCAAAATAAATTAAAATCCAAACTAACTCAACACTCATCACAAGCACCCTTTTAAAAAGAATTTAAGAGTTTTGATGCAAAGGTAGCTGTCAGCCAATAGTTTACTCCTAGGATTTTATTACAGTTCACTTTCTAAGGATCTGACTTTATATAGTCTCCATATGTGAGATTTCTATAGGTGCCAGCAGCAATAAAGGTATTTAAGGCAGGCATATCCCCAGATTCACCTCAGCTGTAGTAATCTCACAGCATTAATAGATCAGAAATCAACTCAGAGCAGTTCTAAATGATGAAGACTGCTTAAACCAACTTACAACAGGTATTTACACACAGGTGGAAGGTGTGACCCCAAACTCCTGAGACTCAACTGCAAGGTGCTCATGATTTCCAAAGACTTTGAACCAGCTGCAAAGAAATATTCAGGCTAGAATTTTTTGTACTTTGTCACAGGGGATAGTAGCAGTATCTTGTCTGTACCTTGCAAATATATATAAAATATATATAAATATATATAAAAATAGAGTATAATCTTAAAATCAAATTAGAGCCACACCACTGATGTAGTTTAGGTCTTGTAAAAATCCAAATCACACAAAAATTGAAGACCAATAAAAATGTTTCCATGGTTCTTTTTTTAATCCCATTGAAAACAATTTTTCCTTGTAAACATTTTTGCTAGCCAAGCACTGCAGCATTGTGCAACTGCATGACAGCCAAAGAGAAACTGATGAAAAGCTGACTAGATTGATTTCATTTTTCCAACCAAAGTGAAATACGTAAAAGGAAATAACAAAATGGTGAAGTTATTTTTACATATAAAAAAATGTCCACATTTAATAAACTCACTTGGAAACTGCACAGCCAATGGTAATGCTTTTAAAATAGATCTACAGATCCCTTCAGTTGTGCATGGAAACAAAGGCAGGAGTGGGT
Source organism: Vidua chalybeata (assembly GCF_026979565.1). Lineage (NCBI taxonomy): Eukaryota > Metazoa > Chordata > Aves > Passeriformes > Viduidae > Vidua > Vidua chalybeata. Next base: position 6,775,277 of record NC_071540.1, read on the forward strand.
TTCTGCAGCACCTTTCCCCTTCCTCAGGGAGCACAGAAACACCCTCTCTGCTGAAGTCAGACCTGAGCCTGCCCATTCCCTCTCCCCCTGTGACCTCCCGGTTTCTGTGTAGAAGTGTGGCAGGGGGTTACTACTGGAACTCAGAGCTATATTTATTCCCTTGGCTCCCATCCATCACTGTTGCAGAGCAGCCAGGAGGGGAACCAACCAATACAGCATGGATTCTGCCAGAGTTGTGCTGCCAGACAAGTTAAGAATGAAAGACAGGGGAAACAGAAGCTATCAAAATGAGTATTTCTATCTCTAAGAAAAGAAGGATTTCCTCCCTTTGTGGATTCCCCTTCTACAGATTAAGACATTTCTTCTCTGCTTTTTAAGAGATCCTGACAGAGAAATCTGCCAGTTTCATAGATCTTCTCCACCTCAGAGGAGGTTCCTCCTGAGAGAAGGAATAAGTGCAGTATCCCTTGCATCTCTCAGGCATTTGTTGGCATTTACATAGCATTTCTTTCCTCCTCCCAGTACTCCCAGAGAGCCATCCATAGCAAGTTCTGTGCAGCACAAGGTCCAAGGCCATACCAGGAGAAAGGGTTAATGTTTCACCCATCACACCTCCTAGAGCTACTCTCTCAGTGCTCAGGGGCACATAAGAATATTGAGTTCAAACACACAAGCCACCCAACAAAAATAATGGCAACAATACTCCATTTTGAGTTGAAAATTTTTGGATTATAAAGATGCACTCCATCACCAACTGACTTTTATAATAGTTGAATTGTAAACTATGCAAGAAAGAATTTTTCCATATCACAAATACTTTGAAGATTTTAGAATTTCCTTTTGTTCTCCTCTGGGACTAACCTGATACTTTTTGCAGTTTTTCAAAAGGAAAAGCCAGCAAGACAACAGTAAGAATATGAGACTGCTCTCACCATGTCATGCTCAGGAGTGCAGGCTGCAAGACTCTGCAACAGAAACCAGTTGGGTTCAGTCTCTCACATCACATGGAATGCCCAAGCCAAGAGTCGGCTCTCTTCTGACCCACTGAATAATTAAATGATTATTCAAATTGGAATAGCCTGAAGCAGGAACTTAAAAAGAAGAGCCAAAGTGTGTTTTTAAAGCACTCACCTGGGATGTGAGAAACTTGATTTGAAAAAGCTGACTTAAATCAGATAGAGAGGAACGATCTGAATCCAGCTCTCCAGTGACCCAGGTGCATTCCATAATCACCGGTTCATAATGAAGTGCAGAGATGCAACTCTTTCATTTTGAGCAGAAATTCAATTGTGGACCTGAGAAATCCTTCAAAGATGCAGCATGTTGATGCAAACTAATGAACTGGTATTTTTCAACTGCAATAAGAAAATGGCAGCTAGTTCTGGCTAGAAACTGTACTCCTATATTTGGAAAGCCCCTAGCATGCCAAAGATACTACCAAACAAACAAAAGATTGAAATTCTAATCCAGAAGTTGTTTTGGGTTTCCTATTGCTCATTTATCTCATAGCATGTCCATTTATGCAGGCACAGGCATATAGCTTTGTGTGTTCAAGCAAAAAAAAAGGAAAGATGCTTGAACGTTTGATCTTTAAAAGAGTGAAGAATATTTCAAAATAGCTGAGCTATTTTAAGAGGCATTTTATGGTAAAATCCAAAGCAGGGAGTAGTTAGAGCAGTGGAGGTTGTTCAGTCTGTGTAATGGTACTAATAATGATACTGGGTTAACTTCTACTAGTTATTTTATTACCCCTAGGAGGAATGATACTCCTATGGCAAAATCTCAATGAATCAATGAAGAGCAGTTACTTTAAAAAGGTAATAAATAGTCATTTTATTGCACGATTCAGTTTTGGGTTGTCTATAATCTTTGCATTTTTTTTAACTCAAAAGTTGGATTCATTTTTGTATGTGAAATGATGAAAGGAAAAAAAGTTTAATCAGGAAACAGTGGAGTTGCACATTGTACTTACAGTGAAATTAAGAATCACATGGGTTTCACCAGCTAAGGAAAGGAAGTTTTATCCACTGACTCAGTCATACCCAGACTGAAATAACAAAAGCAAAATTGGATCCTAGAAATCATATCAAAATCAATTAAAACTTTGATAAACTTTATGCATTTTTCTGTGAGAAGAGAGATTCATAATTTTCCTGCAAATGCAGGATATATTCCAATAAAATGAAGGTAAACATTACTTGAAGCAGCAATTTCAAAACTAGTGCTGCTTTCCAACATGAGGTCAACCTTCAACATTCAAGAACCTCAGAAGTCCCAGTATAGACTGGAACCCATAACAGTGTTCATGCAAACCTTGGAGAAATAAAAGTATTAAAAAAAAAAACAAACAAAAAAAAAAAAAAAATGTAAACATGTATATGTGAGTGGTTTTTTTTTCAAAATATGATATCATATCATATTTTTATATGACTGAACTAGGGCATGCACCTATCAAAAATCCTTGGCCACTAGAGTAGAAGTCAGTTTCTACTTCTCCTGTCAATTACAAACTAATGCCAGAGAAGAAAAGGTTTCTCCCTAATTCACTCCATCAACACTTCACTGTCACATCATTCCCTTGAGTAAAACTGTTTCCAAAACTAAAATGCTGCACTATCCTATGTTTTAAGATTTCAGTGGACCCCTGAAGAAATAAGATCTAGGGAACAAGGGTTAGGAAACACATAAAAAATAAAAGTAGTTTATCATACAGAACTATCAAAAGAAATGTTAGGAGATGAGCATCCAACCCACCATGTCAGCATTTGTTAATAGAAACTTGACTTTGCACCTCCTCGCTTTCTTCACCCAAGCTCTCACATGCTCTCTCTCAAGAAACAAACCTAGGCTTCCCTTGAACTCATTTATCCTTCCCTTGCTGATAATTTATTCCATATGTACTTAGCATGAAGTTATTCTGCCTGAATTTCCTATTTACCCATGTTTCTCTAAATTTTTGACTTAAAAGCCCCATCTACATCTATCTGTATCTGCCATTGGTATTCCAATGACGAGATTGATGGTAACAATGTTTGCAAAATCTATGGAGGCCAGCTTATCAGAGTGAAATAAAACAACATCATTTAGAAAAATAAATTTAATGCCAGGCTGGCAACGTAACACAGTGCTGTGACATGGGTTACCAGGGCTAATTTCCAGATCAGCAGGGGCCAGGACTACGAAGGAAGCACAAGACATAGCCCTGTTGTGACCGAGTAGACTGTGGTTATGATAGCAACCCCTTTGTAACATTGATGAGCTCAACAGGGCTCCCATCCTCCTCACAAAGAACCACAGTGACTGTGGCAGAATATCCCAAAGGCATAAAAAAGGAGGAAAAGTTTCTAACAGCACTTATTAAAAAAAAGAAAAAGGCAATGTAAAGAAACTATATCAAAATTCATATAAAGGCGGAAACAAGCTTATCATAACAGGAAGAATCAGGACAGCCATGTACCCCTTTGCACCACAGCACCCTCACCCTCCTAAGGTTGATGACCAGGAACTCTCCCCAGGACATCCCAGGCTGTTCCAAGGCAGAGTAGTGGCTACAGGTGGTCCCATAGTGGCTCCTGCCACCAACCTCCCCTGCACCCCCCTTGGGAGTGAAAGTTATCTCATACTCTCCTTTTTCTTTCCCTTTCTCGCTTCTCCTCTTCACAAAACTCAGACAGGGCCAAATTTTCCCAAGCAGCCTTTTGCTGGCACTGTGGTACCCACTTGGGATAACCCCTGCCTAATCTTCACCAGCTTCCACCCTCCTGGCAAGCATTCACTCCCTCTGGGAGCCCGAGATTCCTACAGCTGGACAGTTCAACATTAATGCAAGCAAAATGAGCTGCTGCTTCAAAGAAGCTCTGCTGCTTGCCCCACGCCATGGGAATGAAGCCATCACCATATTTTCAGGCACTGCTACCTGCAGATCTGTCTGTTAATGTCCTACCAGGATCGACAGTGCTGCTTTTTTCATAACATGGCAAATACTTGTAAGGAATTACCTAATTCTGCTTTTGGTTCTGTGAGTCTCAAATACTGCAATGCACAATGGAGGAAAGATCAGATATTGAGGCTCCTGTGGCTATTTTAGTTCTGTTTTCCTCATCTGTGTTTAAAAGACAGTCAGATTATAACAAAATTGTTTGTCTTTAATATAGTTCAACTTGACCTGATGAACCCATCTCTTTAGAAAACAATCTCACATGGAGTATTTAGATTAAGAACTGTAAAAAACAGTGACTTCAAAATACTTTCAAGGACCCATCTTACAATTTTTAAAAAACACAGACAACTATGCTAATTATAATTACTCCTCTATAATTCTTTTGCCTTTTTGATGCATCTGGTTATCTAGTAAGATGCACCTGAAAATTAGAGCAAATTTAAATTTAAGGGAAAGGTGCCAAATTCAGAATACTGGGAGAATCCTACGTTTGGGAGCATATTTAGTGACAGCTTTGGTGCAGTGGGGCAGAGGCAACCCAAATCCTCCTTCACTACCCTATTCCCCTGCCTGTTTCCTGCTCTGGATCTCTGCTGTCCCTGAAAAGATGCTTCAAATCTCTCCCTCAGTGCTTGGCTTCGTTGCTTAACCTGCCAATATGAGTGAAAATGTCATAGCAGTTACTGTGATCCACTCAGAATTAGACAGACGCTCCTCGGTTATTTCACGTTAAACATCTATCGGATCATTACAATTTTCTCTTGTCTCTAGCCAAGGGCAGATTCCGATCAGTGGCTTGGTCCGAGAAAGTTCATACTCCATATTCGGCCACACAACTGGAAGTTAGAGCCACACAGCTGTACAATAACCCTGAGATCAGCCACTTAAGCATCAGAATTATTTTACTTTTACATATTTGCTTTCAGTAGCTCATCCTTTTTTTTTTTTCATCTTCCACAAATATCTGTGCCTGGAGTTTCTTCACTAAAGAAATTTGGATTTCCATCTACAGTTGCCAGAAATAAGTTTATTCATGTTTCTATAAAAGAAAGAGTATGTATTCTATTTTTTCATCTTTGTTGTCTTTCCCTGAATCCAAATTGCTTGCAACTCAGGGAAATGCAAGGTATGAAAGGGAGGACATAAAAATAGTTTTTCAAGATCATATTGTTTTCAGCATTTTGAAGAGCTGATATACATCTCTTCAGGTATCTGAGAGAAATTCAGAGATTAAAATTTAGATCTGCTTACAATCTTATTAAAGTACACTAAATCAGAAGATTAAAATTCTTTATTTGTCCACACTTAAACTATAAAAATAAATCTATCTATGGCTTTAGTTCCCATTTTCATAAAATTCACATAAATCATGTCTTTTTTTTTTTTTTTTTTTTTCTAGTCAAGGCACTCTAAAAACACCTGTGCAATTCAAAGTCAACTTTAAGCAAAAATCAACATTTGGAAAAATTACTTCTTACTGATTTCCCTACACTTGATGAAACTTGTGCTTCCCAGGGAATAAGCACAGCCCATTTTAATGGACTAGTGGATTTTCTACATCTGTTCTAATGCAAATCTCTTTGGTCACCTAAGGCTCCATGGTGGGTAAACAACCTAATGTGTCAGCTTTCTGTACTGAAGATCACAGTTTCTGATCTCAGCACTGTCTTCATTGCTGCAAGCAAAACAGTGGTACTGATGTTGCAACTTACAGGCTACTCTCTTCTGATAATGAATGGGTTGGGTTATTGGCCTCTGGCATGGACAAAAATATGACAATCAGCCTCTTCATTATATAAAAGTCTACAATGAAGACAGTGCCAGACAACTTGCTGAATATTAGAGCTTAAATATGTTCAGAAGTCAAAAAGCCCGTAGAACGATTCTTTTTCCTTCTTTTCCATTAAGACATAGTCAATTTATCAAAAAGAGTTTTAATACAGTGTTTCCATCAGAGTAACTTGTATCTTCAGGAAATCATTTGCAAAACACAGCTTTAGCCTGCAAATACTTCATGTTCATTCCCTGCACAAGTAAGAGAGAGGCTGACCTTTCTTACATCTGCAGTTGTTAATTGTCATCATCATAACAGCACATGAAAACAAAGTTTAAGTGACTGGCACTTTAAAAACCCCATCATATTAAATCTCATTTACCTGCAGGGATAGAAATTCAGAGTCAGGAGCAAAATCTGAAGGCAGAGCAGACATGAGAAAGTGCACCCAGTCGCAGGGTTTAGCAACTGTACCGAGACTCTCTTCTAGTGCACGTTCTGAAATAGCAATCGAATCTCTCAGCACTTGGTACCAAACTGGAAACATTTTTCTTCTACAACATTCTGTAAACTTTAAACAACTCATTTATGATCCTTTTCTTATGAAGATTAACAGCACATCCACTAGAAGATTAATTGAAAATAAAATTTTAAAAAAAGGATAACAGAAAGGGTAAAACAGACCAGACTAGGACAAACAACTCAAGCTATTTACAAATATTTTTATAATGACTAGAAATCATAGAGCCCTCTTTAACTGTCTAACTTAAAAAACAATAACAAAAAAAAAAAAAAAACAACCAAACAAGCCAAAAAAATGCATCATCTGTTGACTGAACACAGGGCCTGATTTTCAAAGCTGCTGAGCACCCACAACTCCATCTGAAGTCAGTGGAAGTGATGAATGCTCAGCAGCCCTGCAAATCAGGCCCCAGCAGTCCAGGGGTCTGCTAGCAGCCTAACAGAAGTGGTGTTTAGAGTAGGGGGTTTGTTGCAGAATTGAGGAGGTTCAAAGTAATCTGTCAAAGAAGTGCTGCTACATTCAAGAGTCGTAAAGCTAGCTGGCTCCCAGCTATGGGAAAAAAGTTAATTCATAGGGCTCGTAGGGCTTGCATTTGTCAAGGAGCAGGACGTCAATGCTATCATTATCAGGCAAATCAGCCAGGCGTTTAATGGTAGAATCAGGAGACATTTGCTCTCCACTATCAGAATGACATCATAACTAAGGCAGCCTTCGGCGAGGGGGGAGAGCCGGGGCAAGGCTGGGGCTGCACGCAGACTTTGCACTTCTGCCCGGCTCGCCCCACCGCTGGCTGCTCCCCTTCCCCACGAGGCAACTTCCAGCTCTCAGCTGCATTCCCTCCACAACTTTCCCTCGCAGCATCCGAAACACCAGCATTTGATTTCACAAAATACTTCTAAACCTGCCCGATCCAAAACTGCAGTATTGCAAGCCAGCCACTCGGTTAGGAGGGGATGGGGTTTACACAGAAGCTACAAATTCACTCTAAAAATTGCTGGTATTTTTAATTACATCAGTTATCTTCATCCTCCATCAAAAGGGCGGGGGAGGGAGGGTACATACACATTTAAAAACTAGTTGCCTCTCTGATTTAAGAAGTAACAGCTTAGGTAACTTAGTCGATTTTTAAGCATACACAAACACATACACAAACAATCTTTGAATATTCTGACATATTTAGTGATGATCTATTCGATGACCAGAAATATAACTGCAAAACACATTTCTGTTCCACAGTACCCATAATTATACAAGTCAAACAGCAAAAATTACAAACTGTTAATCTATTTCCTTTAAAAACATCAACTACAGGTACACAGGCACGGTACAAAAGCCTCACCTTGTATAACAACTGTGAGGGAAAAAGTTATGAAAGCAGACAGAAAACCTAAAATCCCTGAGGCTACAAAAAAATCTCGCTATTGAGAAACAACCCAAGAGACCACATAGGGAATGTACAGCTTTCAGAAGCACTTCTCATCTTATTTGCACTTAACCTATTGATGTACTTATGCAGGTCACTTACTTTTCGGATATGTTTGAACCCTTTATAACCATGCAGATCGCCGCGGTTTTCACTTGGGCTTTTGTTTTTTTGGTTTTGTTTGGGTTTTTGCAAACAAGTTTCATTTAAAAAAGATCCAATTATGCAAATCTGCTCCCGGATAGGTAGTGAATATTCAATATGATGGTGATACTGTAATAGTTCAATGCAACGCACTGTACTGGACAGATTTATGAGGCAACGTCACTACTACGCTCTGGTCCTCGCTGAAGCATCTTGAAGTTAATTAAAGCTGCAATGTCCACTTTTCCAGCCACCCTCCTCATTCAGGTTTACTATTTCAACATCAAACCACCGAGGGGGCCTCCCCCCTCTCTCCGTACATTTAAGCAGCCTTCCACAGTCAATGAACAATGAACAAAGATTTGAGCGATGGGGGGGCGGGGGGGGAGAGGAAAAAATCTCCAAAAAAAATTAAAATCCGGTTTAAACAAGTAAAAATATAGTTTCTAATATTAAACTAGAAGAGAAAACATTCTTCTCCGAGCGAACGTGCAGAGGCGCTTAGCCAACCCCTCCAGAAAGGGTCTAAAAGCAGACAGTCCTTTTTATTTCGAGCAGTGAATGAGCCCAAACAAGGCTTCTAAACTTAATTATGACACTTAAAATAGTCTTTTTCCACAGAAGCGGGCGGCTCGCCGCCGCTATCTGTATCAGCCGGGCACATCAGCTCAGCAAACACGGCCCCTGTTGGATTTATTTTAAACTGCACGGGGGGGGGGCGGGGGGCGGCGAGGGAATGCACGGCCCCGCAGAGCGCTCCCGCCGCGGGCGGCCGGGCAGCCGCGCCCCGCGCCCGCCCCTGCCCCGCGCCGTGCCCCGCACCGCACCGCGCCCCGCACCGCGCCGCGCAACCGCTGCCCGCAACCGCTGCCCGGCCCGGCGGCGGCTCAAGTGCGAACGGAGGGATCTGACAAATCACGTCCCCGCCTCGACACTGTATCAGCCACGGCCACATCCGCCGCACGCACCCCGAAACAATGCCCGCCGCGCACGCAGGCGGCGGCCGGAGCCCTCCCCGCCGCGCCCGCCCCGGGCGCCGGCACCCGCGGCCGGACCGTGCCCCCGGCCCCGCCGCCGCGCCGGGGCACGCCGGCAACTAACTTTTCGGATAGAGCCCGTGCGAGCCGCCCCGCGGGAGCCGCGGACCCTCCGATAAACAGCATAAATCTTCGCGACCTTTTATTTTGCGTTGAAGTTCACAGGCGGCAGCGCTCCCCCAACCCCTCTCTCTCTCACACACACACATACACACATATATATTAATTATTTGCAAAACTGCAACAGATGGGCGCATTAAAATCTGGATTCTTTCCTACACAGCATCAAAGAATCTCTCCTTCCTCCCCCCCCTCCCGCTAATCCCGCCGCCGGCCCGGTGCCCCCCCCGCACCCCGGCTCCCGGCCGCGCAGCCCCGCGCAGCCCCCGCGCCGGAGAGCGAGGCCGCTGCCCCGCGCAGGCAGCGGCGCCCCCGCGGCCCTCCGCGCACGGCGCACCGCCGGGAAGGTGATGCTCCCCCTCCCCGCCGGGGATTGCCATTTAAGTTTCCTCCTTAACCTGTTACTTTCTCCGGGCGCTGACAAAAGCCCCGGCGGCGGGCTGGCAGGTGCCTCCCCGCTCCCCGCGGCGCCGCCGGGCGCGCTCCGCTCCCCCCGAAAGGGCTGAGACCTGGCCTGACATTTAGTGCCTACTTGAATGTCACAACGCTCCTCGCAGCATTATGCACGGCTCCTATTCATAAGAGGTCGATTAGAGCACAAAATGGCAGGTCTCTTAGGCACTTGAATCTCACAAGTTTGACACATGGTATGCATCAGCTAACTTTGATTAAAAAAAAAAAAAAAAAAAAAAAGAGGGGGGAGTTTACAAATTACACCACGATTAGCCGGGATCCTAACGGGGGAGGGAGGGAGGAAAGAGGGGGCCCGCGTTTAAAGTCACTTCAGCAAAGTTTGCTCCGCAGCAACCCTTTAAAACAAAAAGTTTCTGGGCAAGTTAAGGGCAGGGTCGGTGCGGGCTGGGGCCGGCGGCGGGCGGCCCCCGGGCAGCGCCGCGGCCGCCGCCGGCACTCGCCTCCCCTCGCCTCGCCCGCCCGCTCCTTTTTTGTAAAGTAACGGTTTTAAAAGAAACGAGAGAGAAAGAGGAAAAACGTAGGGTTTTCTTCAGGCTAAGTTCTATAGCGCCATTCAATGGCTTCTCCGCTCCTTTCATTATTTTCTGCTTTTCCCCTGACAGCCCTGCTTGCAAACGTCACTGCTATGGATATTTAATTATACTGTATTTTTTTAATCACGGTGGAAAACGCAGGCCCCATTGCCATGATTAAAAAGAAATAAAAAACAAAAACATACTCCGGACTGACTTTGGAGCCTCTTTGATGGCTCACGGGAGCCTCCCGGATCCTCAAAAACCCCCTTTTTACCTTTGTCTTTCTTACCTTAAAATTTAAAGCAAAGCGTAGAAGAAACTCCCGCACGTAAACGGAGCGTTGTAAAAGATTGTGTTCAATGAATAATGAAGCATGTCCACATGATTGACTTGATCATTTTCTTGTGCGGAGGGGGAAAAGTGCGGCGCGGGGCTGCCGCGGCCGCCCGCTCCGGGTAGCCCTCCCAACTGCTTCCAGCACATCCCGAGCAAAGAGCGCTTTATTTTAATCTGTCTCTTTTCAGAATAACCCCCTTCATTGATACTGATCACCCAACATCACAAGACATCCCCATCTCTCAGCGTGGACTCCCCCTATCTGGTAGGTGAAATGCATTGTACCATTAAAAAAGCACTCCATTGTCGTCTTGGCATAATTCACAGCAACTAGATAGGTCTTGCGGCATTTAGCTTTGATGAGCCAAAAGCTGAACCCTTGATATAATAATCTACAAAGAATGGTCTGTGATCGTCCATTTTTTCTCCCTGTCTAGCAACTAAGAAACCATTTAACACGGCGCAGCTTGGTCGTGACCTTGAGCGCGTGTAAACACCCCGAGGAGCCCGCGCCGCTCCGCAGCCCCCCGGCCAGCGCCGCTGCCCGCGCCCCGCGCAGCCCCCGCGCCCGCGCAGCCCCCGCGCCCGCGCCCCGCCGCCCCTGCCCGCGCCCCGCAAACCCCGCCGAGCCCCCGGGGGTAGCGCCGGGCTCCACAAAGCGCCCTTCTTACCTGCTCCCGAAACTATGCAAAGTCTGTTTCTCCTAAAAAAAAAAAAACTCCCGGGGAAACCTTGGCGGACAGGGGGACCGGAGCATCAGTCACCGCTCCGGCGTTTAAGAGAAGTAATCAGCGATAAAGTGACGTTGATCTGCACTGTAACCTTGTGGCGTATTTAATGTAAATAAGCCAGTTATGTTGCCAATCGCATGCATACAAACACATAAAGGTCCTCAGCGTTGCATTTTGATTCTTTCCATTAGAGCCGACTTTATTTACATACACTATTTAGGGGATCATGATAATTCTAAAACAATACTAGTGCCAAATGATTATGAAAATATGATTTTAATTAATCACGTAGTAGGCAAGGAAATTAGCATACGGTAATTAAACTTAGAGAAAAACGTCATGGAGGTTCTCTGCCTTATGGGTTCGGAATAATCATTAAACGATGGGTTTTCAGGACTTAATTATCAAACAAATAACTTTTTTAAAGCAACTTTACACGGTTTATCCGCAGGGCAACGATTTAGTAAATAATATATAACCAAGCAAACAAGGTGCAAATGTGACTGGTGAAATAGGTTGTGTTTCTACAAAGCAGAAGGGGGGGGGGGAGAAGCTGAATAATGCAATTATGGATTCTGTGTCCCATAGTTGACAAAAGCATGGTGCCTCAATAGACTCTTTGTTATGGGATTATATAATGATTGTGGTGTAATTATGGGAAAAAAGATTTAGTAATAATAAAAAGTATCAAAATACACCAATGAGCAGCTTGTTTTAAAGAAAAGGCTTGCATGTGACATTAGGGGCATGTTAATAACAAAAAGCCAGGATCCGAAAGGGTTGACAAATAAAAAAGACTGTGATGCGCATGATTAAGAAGCGATGGAGACAGATTGATTATTCAAAATGCCGAGCCACAGGGACACTTAAAACATTGATTCAGGTAAGACTAGTTTCATCTTGACTGAAATGAGTTCCCTGAAGATGACTGGCATACATTTTAAATCAGTTTACTACATAAAAAGCATAACATCACAAGCTGAAACCTTCTAGTTAAAATAGGAATCCATGAGAAAAAAAAAAGTTTATGTTTGTGGCAATTCCCAGAGGGACTATGGAATTGCAGAGGAAGGGGTATAGATTAATTAGCTCTTCCTAAACACTGGACTTAAATGTGCCCATCTTTTATAATCCCTAGCCTCTGTTTCTTGATTCTGAGGTCCAATCCCACTTCTGCAGGTTATGGGGGCGATATTAATAACCCTAAAGGTACAATAGGACTTGTTTTAATATAGAACTACAGTGAATTAACTTTCTATAATAACTGAAAGATTAGCAACATTTTTCCAATTGGTATTTGAAGTGAAGTTTATAAATAGTTGTTCAGAGCTATTCAACGTTAAAAAAAAAAAAAAAAAAAAAAAAAAAAAAAAAAAAAAAAAAAGATTCCCATGCCTATACGAAAAAGTTTAGGAATTCACTCTGCATTTTCCAATTTGATGTGTCTGAAATTCTCTTTGAACAAATTCCAAAATACAAGTTTTTTCTATAGAAATTAGCATAGCAATCACATCAATAATATCACTATCTCTATGGGAATGATAACTGGAGCAGTGGGGGTGTTCTTTATTTCAATTCTTCGTGGATCAACTGATTATATTCTGTCTTCTTTTGAACTTGTTATTGTAAGTCAAGTGATTCTTTATAAGTGACAGCCCTGACAAAGAGACGAGGATGGGAAAGCAGGTCGAAAGGAAGTCGCCATATGGACTTTAAAAAAGGCACTTTTTAAACAAGATAATGGGGAAATGGATGTTGCCTTTTAACCCTGTCAAGGCTGAACATTATTAGCAGTCTCATAAAAGAATGAGCTATACCTTTTTTAAAAAATATCAGATTTCACCTTTGGATTTCTGTGACCTAGGGCTACATAAAACAAACCACATAGGAGGGGATGGCATTTCAGAGGCAGGGGCCAAATCAAGTACCTGGAATCAGCAACAGACAGGAGATTTCAGAGCACTGCACAAAGAGTTACAGAAGAATGAGAACTCAGGAAAACCCCATGATTCTTTTTCCTGAGCCAAAGATAAGAATATTGACTAGAGATAGGTGAAACAGCAACTGACAGCAGAGGAGCTTGAGACAACTAACTGGGATTTCCTGTTCCACTGGAGTAAGTGCATGATGCTCATTTAGAAACAACAACTTGAGTGAAAACAAGCATGAACCTGAGGGCTTTGAGCCTGATCTTTGCAGAAATTAAAATATTTCTCCTTCTCTTTCTGTTCTGGAAAGAAAAATAATTTCCCTCCAGAAACTTTCAAGTGGACAAAGATTAGGAACCACCTCGCAGGAAGCTGAGATTAGGTACTAAACCCTCACTAAGATGAGGGCAGAGCAGTGGTGCAGCACTGGTGAATCACCAATCAAATTTATTTTTCTTTTTTCCTTTTTTCTTTCTTTTATTTTTTTTTTTTCTTGGTAGTCAGTTGGATGGTCCAGATGATCCTCTAACTCGACTCTACAGGAAGAAAATGTCAAATTCTCCTCAAAATCTGGAAAAGCAGGCAGAGTAGTACTTGCAGGCAGAGGTGCTGTCAAGGGAGGATTCTGTTAACAAGACTGATCAAAATTGTTTTCCCCAGCACCTCATAGACATGATTATTTGGGCTGGGATGGCCCAAAGTGGACCATGAAGAGATAACGTAGATCCATGAGCTCAGTGCTTCCTAAAGACAAGAGACCTCCTCGTTTTATTGACACAGTGGGAATCAGAAAAATCTCAGATTTGAGCTCAGGGAGAGTTTGCTCCAACATCTCTCAGAATTCAGTGTCTTCTCAGGTACCATCAGCACTTCTGTAGTTCCCCCCAGTATTTCTTCCTATTTCTCCCCATTTTTCACTCTGTTCCTTTCTCCTTTTATTGCATCCAGGGAAAGGTCTTTTCTCTTCAAAGCCTTTGGGTGCTCCCAACTGTCCTTAGCTACTTCTCCAACTTCTTTGGTGGGTTGTATTCCTTTCTGTGCCTCCTTTATGAATGGGTAGGAATACTCTGCCTCTTCAAAACAAGGTAAAAACTCTGTATACAGAGGACAGAGGGAAAGATCAGAAGAGATGTACATTGTGTGCCTTACTCTGCAAGGCTCTTGCACTGCCTTAGAGCATAGTGGGCACCTTCTCAGGGAGGAAAAGCTATCAGCTGCAGACTTGTCAAACTTTAAAAAGTAGGAAGAGAGAAGTCAAAGCTTAGTTCCTCAGCCAGGCAACATTACCTTTCACCATGATTTCTACCTTTGTGGAATGACAGCCTTCTGGAAGATCGCATTTCAGACAAATGTAAATAACAGGGGACAATATCTCAAATCTCCTCAAGTTTGATGAGTCCAACAAAAGTCCAGGTAGGAGGAGTATTTTATGAGGCTTTACGCCAGAAAGTAGGAAAAGACAACTGGTCATACAGTAATTTAAATGATGGGTGGGGAGAAACATTAGCTTTATATATTTAAATATTTATAAGTTGTTTGCTTTATAAGGAAGGACCATGGAATAATCCTGCCTTTGTTCTTAAAAAGTGTGATCAGCATTTTCTTCCTAAAGAGAGGTGATAAGCAACTGGGCATTCTTTCAACAAAGGCTGAAGAAGCCCATTGAAATGCCTTTAGGAGGGGGTCTCTTCTCCAAGGAAGAGCAGAACATCAGGTCTTTAATATTGATAAGGAAAGGCACATAAAAGAAATCATCCAATAGCAGGGACTTTAAATAAGGGATTTCAGAAAACTTGCACTAAATGTTTCAGCAAACTCTGGAACAGGTGGTGCGATCTACATGGCAGTCTGAGCCAGTGAAAACACAAGTCAGCCAGCAAGGAAGTTGCTGAAGCATGGTTCAAGAAGACATAAATAAAACACTCGCATAGGAAAAGAAGGGGAAAGCCTTTCAAAATTCCTGTTACAAACACGGGGGTTTTCTGGGCAGAACCCTAGCAAACTGACAAGGTGGATGGAGGCTTTCCCAGTGGCACAGATTCTAAGAAGGTTTCTTGGTAAAGGGACTCTGAGGTCCCAGCTTTCAAGAGAGAGTAGAGGCAGAACCCGTTTGAGAACAAGCTGTCTATTTCCCAGGGGCCATGGCCAAAATAAATATCTCTTTATCGATTCGATCAACCAAGGTTGTACTCACCATCATCACAGGGACAAGATAATCAGAATCTGTAAAAAGCTGGGTGTTTTTAGGAGACAGATGCACATTCTCAATATAGCAGTCAACTATCATTGAGCCTGACATCACAGACCACTTGCATTGGTCATTAAAAGCAGATACTAAGGTTGGGAGCCTATGTTGGCCACTTTTTGTGATAAAGTCATCAAAAATTCATCAAATCACAGCCACCAGGAAAGGATCCAAATGAGAGTACAAAATGGACATCAGGAAGAAATGCAATAGAAGCAGCATCTAAAGCCAGGTCACTGTGGAGGTGCATCTCCTTCTCACAGCACTGACTCCTTTCTTTAGCAAAATAAAGGCAAAACTGCAATGAATAGAAAAAGTCCTTCAAGGTATTATGGACTGACAGACTGATACATGGCTTTGGAGCTTTCTGTGGACAAAAGTGGCCACCTTTGTGCTTTAAAAACATAAGGAGCTGAGTAAAGCAATAATAAAGAAAAAGATTTCTTTTTTTTTTTTCCCTTAAGTGAAAGACACTTTTTACATTAAAGAGTGAACAATGTTCTCAATAGATCCACCTAGTGGAATCGAGCAAATTCTGCTTCCAGAATAAAGGCACAGCATTTATAAACCCATGCAGGACATACTTCTGTGCCCATCTTCCATTCAGCACAACAGGGGCTCCCATACCCTCCAAGAGAGCAAGAGTGAAAGCTGCAGTAAGTCTCAGTACAAGCACAATGTAGAAGATCAGGAGACAACTGTTGCTCCAGGATTTAAACTTTAACATTTAAATTTATGTGGAATTGGTATAGCAGGTCTCCTTCTCCAGCTGTAATCACCAGGAATTATGGTTGATCAAGAGGAGAAAGTGCTGGGAAAAATATCCAAAAGAATAGCTGAACTTCAACTTAAAGTGCATTACCACTGACTTAGCTCTTGTAGCAAATTCACATTGAGCCTGTTCTCATCTGTCAGAGCTCTTCAGGAGCTATTTAAAAGACATGGTGAGATCTTACCTCTGAGGTAAGACTCTGAAATAATTTTTTAGGTAAGCATTTCTTCTAATTCAACTATTCTAACCAATATCCCACTTTTCAACAGTTTCCTTAAACTTTTCCCTTTTCTTTTCACCCTGGTCCCAAAGATCACAGCAAACCCTAGACATCTAATGATCATAACTTTATGCTCATCCCAGCACTTGGCCACTTTCCCTTATTGAACTCCAGTGTTCCCAACATGTTGCTTTGACAGATCCTGTTCCATCCGAGCTCTCCCTTTCCTCTGCCAGTTGCATGCAGTCCCCTGTGCTGCCTGTGCCTCCCTCCTGGCTCACAGCTGCCCTCCCAGAACTTCCTCCATTGTCAGACACCACCTCATTTAAGCTGTTGTGCCGTCAGAAAAATTTGCAGATTTCTTTAATGGAAAGAGCTCCATTTTAAGGATGTGCTGGAAATGTTGGTATCTTACCTTTTAAGCTGTGGTTTCGCACCTTAAGTTCTTGTGACACTAATTAAGGCCATGATACCTTTTCCCTTCACCATCTGACCCGGGCCCATGTGCGAGGTTCATCACTCACCTGGCAGGGAGCTCTGTGCTGCCAGGTGGGGAGCACGTCCCGCTCTGTGGGGGACACAGCAAAGGTGTCCCTGAGCTGGATTGCCTCATGTGCAGCCACTTCAGCAGGTGCCAGTGTCTGCACAGCAATAGCTCGTCTCCATTGGGCTGGTGGCCAAGGTTGGAGAAAGCCTGGGATATTTTGGGAGGACCTGAACCAGACCACAAGCCATTTTGGCAAGGTTTTCCCCGCAGTTGGAGTGAAGGCTTGTCCCCTCAGGGATCCAGCACACACAGGATCCTGTGCCATGTGAGGTGGACTCAAAGTTGGGTCTCCCCCTCACCCACAGTGCCAGGGCTGTCCCTGGCAGCAGTGCCTTGTGGTCATGGCAGCCAGAAAGCACTGCCAGGCTGGGAGAGGGCTGGGAGTCTGAGGGCAGGGCAGAGCTCACCCACAGCTGGCCCGAGACACCCTGGTGGCACAGCCAGCGTGGCCATCGCCTCCTGCTCACACCCACCCCCAGGGACACCATCCCGAGGTACAGAACAGCTCTTTTCTAACTAATATTAATCGCAGGCGCCTATGAACTGGTGAGGCTGCTTTTGTCCAAAGAGATGTGATTTATGCCCAGTGGTTTGGTGTACCCTCAGCACAAACACCAGCTATTCAGCTCGGGCTGCCCTCCATGGTCCCTGTGTGCAGTCTGCAGCACAGCCATGCCCGGGCCAGCCGGGCACACGGAGCTGCAGAGGGTCCCACAGAGGGGCAGGGGCGGTGGCCAGGCAGTGGAGAGCAGCTGGGGCTGCACTCAGGGCACCTGAGGGTCCCAGCACAGCCCAGGACAGCATGGTGTGGTGCAGACACCCCGAGAAAAGCCGGAATGGAAATTCAGTGTTGTTGCTTTGCTTCCAAGAGTTGTTTTTACCAACTAATACTTGTGTTGGTAAATACTTGTGTTTGTTTTTACCAAATAATACTCGTGTCTCCATATTTTTTATTTTCCCCTAAATAGCTTTAATGAAAATTATACTCCTCTCTTTTTGTTTGTTCTATCCTCAAGCTCTACCACTGCACCTGCCCTTTGAAAGGGTCACTCTGGGTGTCCAGGTACAGACACAGGACCAAAAAGTTCTACCTAAACTGATGCCCAAGAATATGAAAAACAATTTCCTGGAGGAGAAAATAACATCCCTGGTTTTGTGATTAGGAAGGCTCCACCATATTATGCTGTAGGCTCTTTTTCAGGGTTGCTTTCTGTGAGTGCTAATAAAACAAAGAGGACTATCTCACATCCTCACAGGAGACTGGACACTTGAAAGTGATTTAGGCAACATCCCTGGAGAATTGCAGAGGCTCTGGGAGTGGGACAAAGGACAGAGCTGACTGTGATATGTATGTGAAAAATATACATCAATACAGAGTGACACCGGTGCAGAGCAGAACATCTGAAAACTGATGAAGTGGAGAGCTCTCTGTGTAATGCAAAGCACCTGAATGGTGTGTGTACACACAAAGATTTGTTCAGTTCTGCTCACATCTAGCCCTCTTGGACAGTTGGATTTGATTTGCCATTTTCCTGCCAAAATATTGTTGCTGTACCTCAGCACTTGGCGTTTCTTCAAAGAAATTGCACATGACTCTCCTGTCCCCACCTAAACCAGTCCAGAATATGAGTTCAGGAGAGCTCAGAGGGACCTTCTTTAATAAAAAACACATTTCTAATAATTTAAAGACTCAAAAATAAAGACTTCTATCTTTAAAAATTTCCTGTTTCCATAATACTGTTCCTATATAGCTGCTCATCCACCTTGAAATGAAGACCACTATAATCAACCTGCTGGCTTAGAATGAGAGGGTCACACAAGAAGGCAACTACACTGTCTGCACAGCCAGCAGAGGGAGGCAAACAGTATAACTGGGTTTGATTACGTTATTTTAAACAGAATTTTAAGGATTTCTCAACCAAATGGGAAACTGGTTTCCTAAAAAGTAATACAATGAATAGTTAGGATAAGCACTTCCACCAAAGTTTTACAACAGCAAAGGTGATGTCAAAGAATAGGACCTTTATAATTTCCTTTCTGTTAAGCTCAAGGGGCTTTAAGGCTTCAGGTATTTATTTTCAATTTTCTCACTTACCCAAAAGGGGTTTTTCCAGATACTATTTATTTTACATAAGAAACTTGAGTCTTTTTTTTTTTTTCATTTTGTGGAAAACATCTTTGCATAATTAGAAGTATTTGAAGGAAAACCATCTCTGAAACAACTGGGAAGTAACACCAAAATGTAGGAATTGTCTGAGATGGTTAAAAACTTACTCTGCCTAAAGAGCTGAGAAAGAACAGTTCTCTCCAGTGAGCATTCAACACTCCTTCTAACAACATATATTTAGCCCATGAAGGAGAAAAAAGAGTGAACAGGATGGAAATTTCTAACTTAAAAATTAGAGGACGAAAGAAAAAGTGGCCAGTGAAAAGGACTGAAGCAAAGACAGGTATCCTTATGCCCTAAATTAGAAATATAAAACACAAGCAAACAAGGCTTGAAATTTTCAAATATGATAAGAATTATATAGAAACCCCAGAGAATTCAAACAACCTACCCATTTTCCAGGAACATTGCAAATTAAGGGCTCTTTTTCCTTATAATTTCTTCCTTATGTTGGATTTAAACATCAACTGATGCAGTTGGAGAGCATCATTTTAAGGTACAAGTTAGACCCTGGAAGAGCCCTCAAGGATCACAAGGCATGAGCGTGTATGGCTGTGTTGTTTCACACCTCTTTAGGCAGGGCTTGTCTCTCTGAAGCCCCACAGATGTGCTAACAGCTGCAGAGGTGGGTGAGGAGCCGGGGCTGCCCGCCTGTGGAGCCGTGCCAAGGGAGCACTGCCTGTGGCACTGACAAGGGAGGAACAGCTGAGATGGGGTAAATCTCAATTCGCAAAGGATGGCAGCCACTGACAGCCACCCATAGAGGTATTCTGCATGGGGATTCTGTGCCCACACTGCCAAACTGCATTTGTAAAAACTCTGTGGGGTTTTTGGGGTTTTTTTTTTTGTTTGTTTTTTTGGGGTGTTTTTTTTTTTTTTTTTTTTTTTGGTTTTTTTTTCCTGTTTCCAGAGTAATTTAAGCTAGAAGCAAATCCCCAAAAGCAGAATGATACACCAAGCAAAATCAGTGAAGCTCAAAGACTGTGCAAATTGCACAGAGGTGTGAATAGGACTTGTTATGTCTTTTTAGGCATCAAAATATGCCTAACAATGTGTTTCCAACCAAGCTCTCAGGAATTTTAAAATGGGCTGCACCCTTTTACCTCTCCTATGCCCTGTGCTTGGACTACCCAATATATGAGCAGCAGTATAGGTTTGAGATATTTCTTTGTGCAAACAGGCTTATGTTACTGCTTCAGTCAGGGTTTTGCAAGCATTGCACTACTGTAATTAATTTCTAGAATATGGCCCACTGGGCAAAATTCAAGTTAAACCAAAAAAAAAAAAAAATCTTGAATAAACCCTTGGAAGCTAAAACTAATCACCACTTTAGAAATCCAAAGGTGATGAGCTTATCTGGTTAATAATAAGCTTTTTAAGAAAAAGTTATCAATCTGTATTTAACCAATAGACAGGAACTGGTTCAAA
This sequence comes from Vidua chalybeata, assembly GCF_026979565.1. Classification (NCBI taxonomy): domain Eukaryota; kingdom Metazoa; phylum Chordata; class Aves; order Passeriformes; family Viduidae; genus Vidua; species Vidua chalybeata. The sequence continues at coordinate 6,795,601 of NC_071540.1, forward strand.
AAGAGTCTTTCCAATCCATCAGGTAATGAATGCCTATTAAAAAACTATAAATAAGCATTCACCCGAGAGCTTGGAATGGCACTTTGAGAGCCTTTCTGGTCACTCAGGTAAATAATGAGTTTTATATAACCTTTCAGCAAAGATTTTTTTGCAAATGAGGAGATGAAATGCAGAGAAGCTTCTGATTAATGTTAAAGTTGGGGTACAAGCCAATGCACAACTGGGAATTCAAAGTTAAAGTTGGCATTGTTGTTCCCTCACTCTGTTTCCCCTAAGGGCCTAATGTTAAAGACTCTGTTGTCTTGACTTTGAATTGCTTATGATGGTTTCAATTTAGGATTTTATTTATACATGGCATTTCTACTGATGAGTGTTTTGTGCTTTATCTGTTCACCCAGCAGCCACAAAATCCAATAAGAATTGTAGGGAAGAGCAGAATGAAAGCCCCTAACTAATGTGTAGTCACCAGTGAAAATGCCTACAGTGGTCTCTCATCACAGTCCCCCTCAAATCTACAAGCACTGTGCTTGTTCAAATCTAATGATAAGGGAAAATAAAGTCCAGAACTCCCTGAACTTTCTGATATCTCCTTCCATCAATATTTACTACTCTCCAATAAAATCACTCTTATAAAATATTTTGAGCTTTCTTGATGACTAAGAAAAAATATACCCATGAAGAGATCCATTAATTATCTTAAAATCAAATAACCTGGCAACTAGGATATATTGGCAAAATTAAATATAAGCCCTTTCCTGGATAGCTCTGCAGTCCTTCCTAAAGGATTGCTCGTCAGCTGTCCTCAACACCTAACACCCCAGGACAAGAAGAGAAAAATGGGTTTCACACCCTGAGGGTTAACAAACTTCATTTATTATACACTTGGAGAATGAAGATTGTACTGCAGGCTCAGGGATGAAAAAGGGAAACTTCTCCAACTAAAACCATGAGACAGACATTTGAAAAAGCTAACATGGAAAGCAAGAGGGGGAAAAAATGTTTATATTCAATTGAGATCTTTCCTGATCCTTGTGCTTCTGAAGAAATATATCCTTCCAATTGTTCCTTTTTCTGTTAAAACATATCTTTTGCATTTATTAATAATTCAAACATGTTGTTGTTTAAAAAATATTCATATCATGTGTTCATAGTTTCCATATACATATGTCAAACTTTAGTTTGTTTTACCATTATAATCTAGGAATGGATTTACCCTTTGTTTCTGTTTTCAAATCTCTGAGGAATGTTTGATTAGGTAGGAGGGTTTGTTTTATGCATTACTTGTTCATCATTGCACAAGTGCACAGGCTAAACAAAGTTGGCATACTTCATACTGATTGGTGGAAACAGTGTAGTTAAACAGTGTAGTTAATACAAGGGAATGAGTAATTTCTCACCACAGCTAATCAGCTGCACAATGGCCATGGATCAGGCGGCACAGCCATATATCACAAATGCATTTTGAGGTAGCTCGTAGCACACACGATTATCTACTCGTATCTGCTGCAATCGTTTCATATTAACACACTCCCTCTGTATTTATTTAATAAAGTGGATCTCATGTGCAGCAGTCTATATACATAGCCAGACAGAATACTAGGGATTATCAAGTTAATGGCAAACCCAGGAATGTTCTAGCTGGTATATAATGGAAGATATGTCCAGGGTGTTTCAGTTTAACAATGTCAGGTGAAAAAGAAAAGCAAGAGCACTGAAGATGACAAAACAGCTTCTGCTGCACTGAAGAACTTAAATCAATTTCATAATTCTATATCTATCACTCCATACATCTCTAACTAAGAAATAACAAGATAAATACGTTGTAATATTATTTACCAGGTGTCTTCTGCATTAACGCCTTTCCATACTTTTGTGATGAGCTGTCCTTTATTATGACTTGTAAACCTGTCATTCCTGAAGAAAGTATTTTTAACAGCTCAGCATCAATACCAGTTCAGAATGGCATCCCTCTGTCAGGAAACAAGGCTGGGTTCAGTAGGAGTTAACATTAACAATTCAAGAGACTGTAGGAGAAATTAGAAACACGAGCCCTCCATAATGATGATAAAATCAAACTGGCAAATAAATGTATTCTCAAATGTCATAGTAAGAAAATGGATGAATATATGCAACTAAAACGGTCTCTTAAATTTCAAGTGCATGGCCAGGATTCTCAAGAACTTGCTCCTAAATAGAAGAAGCTGAATTAGAAATCTATCAAGTAATCTCAGTACTGCATATCTGCACATGTAATGCAAACTTCATGAAGTCCACAATTTCACCCTACTAGTCTAATCCAAAGCCCACTGGGATCTATTCCTCTGAATTTGATGAGTTTTGGATCAAGCCTTTTGAAGATAAGGAGTGAGCTGGAAACAAAATGATGCCATAAATCAGAATGAGTGGTACAGAATTAAGTAGTACAAAATATAGCTTTCAGTAGTATATTATGTTAAGGTTATAAAATAAAGCAAAACAACACAACAATTGATGTATAAACAGTAAGAAAAAGATACACAAATATTTGTGCTATTAAGGAATTAGTGAAATTGCAGTGCTTCACTTTCTTAAAAAATATAGGCTCTATTTTGATATTCACACTTAAGGAAACACTTTGGCTCTGATAAAACCAAGTGGATAATTAAAAATTATAATATTAATTGTACCCTTAACACAGATAAGTAAACTTGGCAAGAAAGTTTTAATGAGTTAAGTGAAAAGGCAATGTCTAAATTAACTGAGTAAATTGGCAAAGGGAGATTTATTGTATATACTGACCCTTTTAACTTGTTTTAATGTCTGAATTTGAACTACATAGATTAGTTTTCATTACATGATACATTAAATTATAAGGATAAAAGTATTCCTCTCAGAATCTGCTTTCTAGGACAGGTTACAGTGCTTACAAATTAATTGTCCTGTAATATGTTATATATAATAGTAACTCCACATCCATGGATTCACTGAAGGTTCCTGAGGGAAATGACAGCTACTGGAATACATTTAGAAAGTCAATACAGAAGAATAAACCACTATCACACTGAACTTTGCTAAAAATGCAAACAGTTCCACAGCACATGACAGTTGTGGAATTGCCAGTGCTCTCTGGACGAGGCTGGCTCCTGCAAAGCCCCTCTGGCACAGCCCAAAGGTGTGTGGAGGGTGATGTTCAGGGACACGAGCACCTCTCACACCCACACACACCTGAGAGCTGGGCTGGGCAGGGGATCTGCTCTCACGTGAAAAGACACTCCGTGCTTACGAAACGTGCACGGCACATTCCAGAACAACTTTGGGATAAAAGAACCTCCTGCCAAATCTCGACTGAAAGAACTGTGACGTAAAAGTCGACACAGATGCACACCCACTGGGAGCTGTCTGACTGTATCAGTTTTTAATGTATCTTTCCATTAAATCAAAGATCCAAATGCTAAATCTAGCGCCGAGACACAGCAAGGGAATTTGTGACATTCCTCAGAGGACTCGGTGTCCATAAACTAATGAATGGATAAAACTGATCTCAATATTTAGTTTCTCGCTTTTGACAAATATAATATTGATGATATTTTGTTTAACTGTTTCATAACACCGTACTTGTGAAAATTTAACTAAACAGAAACTGCTCAACCAGAAATACACAGCAACAGATACTGGGATTATGTATATAATTAAGAAACAGGCGTGGCAGAAGACCATAATATAGCATGATTTAGAAGTTCAAATCTTTCAGCTCCTACTAAATACTGTCAAACACCAAGAAGTTCTGAGCCAGAACCAGCAGAAAACAATGGAAAGATTTCCATTGGTTTAATAAGCAATGAATCAGATTCATAAAAATGAACCAAGCTAGTAAATGTGCTGTTGCTCAGAGTGGCTTCTAAATAAATATATAAATCACATTTCTCAGTCTGAATCTTCTAATTCTGGAAGGGACACAGCAAAAACAAAAGAAGGTGATGACTGTACATTTGGAAGGAGAAAAAGGCTTCTTGCAGGTCCCTCTTACATAGCTGGCCTGATAAAAATAGGGACATTTAAGATTTGGAAGCCGTTAGAAACTCAGCCACATGCAGTAACAGTGCAGAGTGGATGGTCTGTAATAAACTTCAGAATGTTCAGTTCAGATACAGACATGGAAGTTCAGTTCAGCCAAGTCCACCAGCAAACACTCTCCTAAACCTCCCAGAGGGCATTTAACTACTTCCCACTTCCTCGTCACACGTTCAGGGAGGCAACCCCTGCCGGCCCCCAGTGTGGGGGTCATCCCTGTCACCCAGGACATGGCATCCTCCCCTCCTTGGTACCCTTGGAAGAAGAGCAGCTGCTGCCCACCAGTGAGCCCTGGCACTGCCCATAACAGAGACCTCCTTCCTATCTGGGGTGCAGAAAGGCTTCTTACATGTGCCTCTTACCCAGCAGCCTCAGAAAAAGGGACACTTCAGGTCTGTGATTTGAAAGTGTGTTAGTCACACACATTCTGGGATGTCTAGGGTGCTGCCACCACAAAATATGGGGAATCTTGTGGAAAAGGAGAAGGAAGTGTTACCTCAGCCACATCCAAACTGTAAATGGGAGCGGGCAGGCTGGGGAGCTTTCTGCTGTTCATTCAATACACCGTGAAGTGTCAAAAATCTCTTTTACATGCTTTTTTCCACCTCCCTTTAGAAAAGGACCAGAATTACAACCAAGAAGCTAATAACTTGCTATGAACAGTGGTATTTGTTGAGGCATGCAGTTTCCAAATGGGAATTTGAGCTTGTTTTTATTCTTCACTTAACACTTCCCCTGCCCAGCACAGACGTTTACACTGGTGTTGTTCCGACTATGACAACACACAGAAAGCACATGGCCTAATAACTCCGACTTTAACAGACCCGTGGCTTCTAACAATGCAATTGCAGAGGAATTTGCCCTAAACAAAGCCCAAATACAGAAGCGCCCATTGCAGTTAACAGCAATTAATGTCTCCTCAGACTGCTACGTGCCCTAACTGCAGCCAGAGGGGATCTCAGGGAGGGGGGACAGAGACACCTGCTTCTGATGGTCACCAGGCTTCCTGGCAGAGCCTCAGCAAGGGAATTACAAGCAACACCATCACAGCCATGCAGTGTGAGCGTTTGGTTCCCCATGAAATGAAACTGGAGTCACTGCCTCCCGAAAACGCTCACACAACACAGCCCCAGCAGCAGGAGAGAAGCACTGAAAAACCCACAAGAATTGAATCTATTAGAAATATTCTCACTTGTCCTGTTATGACCCACATAGGAAAACTTTGGCAAGAGCACATCTCACGCCCAAGGAAGGGTGGTGGTGTAACCGGTTCAAAGTGGTGCTTCCCTGAGCCTTCCTGATCCATCAGTTGGACACGTCCCCAGGCTGCCACCAGCTGCCCCCACAGCCCACCCCTCCCACAGCCTGCCAGCCCAGGCCAGCCCAGGCATGCCACAAATGGTCTCCTGTGAGCCTGGGCCCTGTCCCCAGCCCTCCTCCTCCTCCAAAGGAGGGCAGTCACCAGTACAACACCCGCTTGCCCCAGTTAGCACCAGTGCAGGTGCCAGTGACAATGTATTGCTTAATAGGTTAATACCAAAGTATTAATAAATGCAGTGGAATTATATCAAGAGCAGAGGTCTGTATTCATAATATAAATGAATCATTTTCAAAGTGTAAAGGTACTAAGGTGCATTTTTACTTTGTGCTTTATGACACCTACAATATCTTGGCCTGACAAATTAAGATTGACATTTAAAAATTACTAAGAATCCTGTCAGGGCAGGTCTAGAGCATCCATCATTGCTGGTGAGCAGTGTGTGCTCACACTGAGGGGAGGAGAGACCCTTAAAAGTCTCAACAGAAATCTGGTCTACAGATAAGCCAGGGAAACATGACAAACCATTTCCTGTTAAAGTGACAATCACCATTTTTAAAGCCACTGACCGAGAATATTTGCTATTTGCATCTGGGCAATTTATAATAATAAGCTATAAGGAAAAAAGAAAAAGTGTAAGAGAAAAACGATGCCTCTTCCAAACTTGGTGTATCATCACAAACCTGTGAACTCTATGTAAGAGGCAACCTAAGGGTATCAAGTTTAAAAAGCACAGAATCAATAAAAAGCCATTAAAAATCAATGTATGAACTGGTTTGCATGCCCTCAGCCATCACTCCTAGGCATTAATGCTCTAATAATTCTCAATTGATATGCACAGAATATGCCAATTTAAATTTATTGGAGTACTTCAAATTTTTAAGTGCTTAACTTTGGAAAAGATTGGCTTTATGGGGCCAAAGCAGTGAAGAATGATCAGGAATGTTTAGAATGCCTTACATTTTCAGTAATTTGAAAGAGATTAAAGGAGTAGACATATGAAATTAAGAATGATTTAAAAATCATTGGATCCATTCGAATTGCTAGAAATGCTTGAATTGCAACTAATATTGGTAGTTAGTACACATGCAGTGAAGAGGTCTATTCTTACATCAATGTCCAAAGGAAATCTCCCACAGCATGAGCCAGTTCTACACGGATACCAAAAAGAAAGAGAACAACTTGCATATTAACAGAAAACACAATAATTCCAAGTGCAAAACAACCCTTACCACCAAAAATCCCCCAAACCTTCCCAGATTAAAATAATTTCAAAATGTAACAGAATTTGAAATCGACTCTCTGGTTAGATATTCTGGTTGTTATTAATTTTTTATTTCTGGTTGACAATAAAATGTTTTGCAAAAGACTCGAGTGGAAACATCTGTAAACACATAAAAAAACTCAGTGGAGGGAGGGCATGCCATGGTCCCTGTGTGGGCAGATGGGAGCTGTGAGGGAGGCTGCAAACCCAGACACTGTGGGAGGCTCCTGACCCCTGGGAAACACTGACCTGTCGTTCAGGCTCCTACTGATTCAGGATTGTCACCTTCAGTTTTAGAAATCCTCTGTAAGTACTGGAGACACAAGATATTTGCTGTATCCCACAGCCTAGCCCGGGAAGGGTTTTGGGCACAGTGCCTACTGTGTTTTTTAAAAGCAAATGCATGGCTGCATTTACTTTTTCTTCATATTCACTCCTGGAAAATATACCTAGAGGGGAAAATTTAAGAACTGGTATTAACAGCTCAGAACCACCAAGATAAAAGCTGGAAAAACAAGGCATTTAAAAGGGTTAAGGTAAAATAATAAACTGTTATTAAGCCTATTAAGAGTTTTAAAACATCATTGTTTATGGCATGATAGAGCTTGGCTTTTTATGGGTGTTTCATTTGTACATTTTACTTATTCTGCTTCTATTTAACGATGCCTTGGATCTCCTCTTTAAAGCCCTCGGTAATGTACTGATTTCATCTGAATCTGCTAACCCTACTTTTAAAATAATGGTGTAACAAAAACAGAGGTCAACATTTCATAACTTTGAACCGCAAGCAAAAAGGCTAAAATTTTATGAAGGTCCTCAAAAATAATACCCATTTCATAAACTATAACATATACAGAATTAAACTTGTGTCTTCATTCAGTATGGGCTGAGAAGGTGAAAGGCACTTTAAAAACTCCACGTCCTTAGTCTGTGCCTGAATGGCCAGCAGCTGCCATGCCCCTGCTGCTGTCCCCTCTCTGCCCTGGGCAGGGCTGTGCCATGTGCTGATGCTCTCAGGGGACCACCCCGCTCACTGCCTGGCGACGCAGCCCCCAAAGCCCACTCCTGAATTCAGCCCATGCACCACACCCAAGTGACCAAGACATAATAGAGCAATATTTTATTAATGTTACTAAAATTCTGGCAGGAGTAAACAATCAACGCTTTATGGATTTTGGGTTGTAATTTAACTTCTTTTGCAGCACTCCTACTCACTGCTACTCCTCTGCAATTCTTTCTCTGTGTATTACCCTACACTTGCTAGATCTTAGCTGAGGAAAGAAGGGGGAAAAAACCCACAACTTTTATCCAGTGAGACACTTTATCAAGAAAATTCTACAAGAAATTGGTTGTTACCTGCAGATAACAACTGGTTTGTTAGTTAATGGCTAGAGGCAAAGCCAAGGCCAGTTAATGCTCCAGCTGTCCAGTCATTAACTGCAGTAAAGACTGATTTTGAGGAGGTTATTGCCGTGATAAAATATCCTCAAAAGATTATAACAGCAATAGTGTACAGGAAAAAAAAAAGTATTAGTGGCTATAGTGTGACTGAATGGCTGCATTTGAAAAATTGGTCATTCCCTGGCGGTTCATAACCGATTTTCCACCAGTCAAAAAGCAAGTTGTGCTCTGTTAGGTTTATTGTACAAGGCAATAAAAATATTGGCCAGGTTAAATTGTCAGCATGTTATGACATTAACCATTCTTTTACTGTGCTTAATTTAAGTGTTACTATGATTCATTATGGAAAAAAAACTGTCCTTTGCAAGTAAACAGGCATTTCAGCACTGGGAACAGACAGCAATAATAAATCTGAATGCAAAATTAAATTTCACTTGATGGCTTTCCCCCCTCTTCATAATGATCACCTTTTTTTCTTTTTTTTTTCTTTATAGAAATACTTTAGAATTCGTGGCTATTTAGTTTGCAAGATTGTCTTCCAAAGTTTGCATTATTGATGTGATGCCTGGCAGCAGTACTCTACTTAAGAGTGTGACAGCATTTCCATTAAAAAAACCTTTTTGATGGCTCACTTGGCCATCAGAAGTCGCCTTGTGTTTCATTTGGCATGCGGAGCTGCAGACCTCAGTGCAGATCTGAGCCATGTGAGCTGTTCCTCTCTGTCTCGCTCTCCTGCTTAAGGTCAGCAATGCACATGCAAAAAATGTGCACACACGATTTCTGTGCACATGGATCTGTAAATTTGGATCTGTTTGTATTAAATTACAGGGAAATATGCAAAGTTCTGCAGATTTCTATGTTAATTTGCATGCTTTTATCATAAAGTCTATGTGCTATCATAGTAATCTTAATATACATTGACAGACTACACCATAACCACTCCAAAAAGCCATTAGGGTTTATTTTATAAATGTATAATAAGAATCCTTGGTAGATTCAGCATTGCACAACTCAATTTTTTTATTATTATTATTCATTGACACCTGTAACAGAAGAGGAGCCACTGAACTTTACTTCACTAAAGCCTCAGACTCATTTTCCACAGAATTTGGAGCAGTTAGGCTGAAATTTTCACTGAAATCTAAGTTACTTAATCCCAAGACACTGCTTTGAAGATTCACATCTAAATGATCCAATAAACAACTTTTGGTGGGATCTACTGGCATCCTGGCTCCTCTGAAAATTATATTTAAGCACTCCAGGGTTTTGCCATAGTTTCAATTTCACTCTTGCTCCAAGAACTGTTCTGCCAGTGAGCCCTGTCCATTGTGATGAGGGATTTTACCAATATAAGTGATGTTACAATTCATCCCATTATATCAAGGCTTCACAGTCCAAGCAGTCACTTACCACAAAGCCCCTGTACACTGCAAACCCCAGAGTCTTCCACAGTTAAGGTTACCTTCAACTTCCTACTCGTGCTTAAGGCAATTCTAAAGCTAAATGCTTTATTTTTAAATACTACCATCCTTAGGCATGCGTGAATTGTGAGCTTTTCTGCTACACTGAACAGCTACATCAAATTACCATGTTCAGGCTTTTAAAGTAGTGTCAGAAGAGGCTCCAAGCCTGCACACACCTCCCTGAGAACCTGCTGCAGCAGCACGTGCCAGAAAACAGCAGGGAGCACACTGAGATGACCAAGAAGGTGTGCACAGGTACGAGCTGGCTGGTTTCTGGCAGCCAGGCCCTGGAATCAGTGGAGCTCACTTCACAACACCAAGATGGTCCTCTAATGTGGTGACTCAGTGAAATAAGATTATCTAGTTATAACCAAAAGTTTCTGCAGGTGCATTCACACATGCAAATACATATAATAGGTGTGTATGGGTGGATGCATCTATTTTATATATATATATATATAGATGTGTGTGTGTGTGTGTGTATATGTGTGTGTGTGTATCTATGTATATATATATGTATAAATATATATATAAAAATAGATGCATTATATATGTAAAAGGTATCCACATATACACATATCTGCATGTGCTTCCATGAGTCCATAGAGACCCTGGAGTACTCAGCATATGCAAGCACCCAGCAGCCCTTCAAGCAGGTGCAGGCAGTACCATTGTAATCACGGGCCCACTTTTGCACAGAGGAGTTAAGGGACTCGCCCAATGCCACGCAGCAAGCCAAGGCAGAAGCCAGGAAAGCTCGTCTGAGCTGCAGTTCAGTCTCCTGGCCTGGTCACAGACTAAGCCTGTATCATGTCTCCCCGTGCTGCCAGCCACGTCCTCTCCTTAAAGAGCAGCCAGTAACCACTCGGCCCTTGTATAAGCCCTGCCACCACGCATAATCAGACACACAGCCTGTCATTGGAATCTATGTCTTATAATTAGGTCCACACAAATGCTGAAACTTCAAAATAGAGTTTAGAAGGGTTTCCAGTACATCTGATGCCACAGGCATCACAGTTCTGCCTCTGGACTTACCAGCTGCTGCTCCAAGGCTTGGGCCAACTGTTGCTGCCAAAGGATACTCAAATGATGTGAGAAACTGGAACACTGAGAAGGGAGTTATTCGTCATCTTTGATGTTGGAACTTCAAGGGAAGCGTGGGCTCCTCTCCCAGCCATCGAGATCAGCCCTACCTTGATGTTTTCTCTGCTGTTGCTACGGCTTAGTTTGATTTTTAGGCATCGGTTGGCTGTAAAAGGGATACAAACATGGCACACCAATCGCTACTTCACTAGAATGAGAAGTGCACAAATATCTTTACAAGTCTGTTCTCTATCGGATTCCAACCCTTTCCAGAAGAAGTTACAAATAGATTATTCAATTTAATTTTTTTTTACTCTTCAATATGACCTTTTAAGATAAAGTGATTCCAGAGGGCTTCCAGATGACTTGCCATTTTCAGTGCTGATGGCATACAGACACTGCTAGTGTGAAGAGCAGGAGCCTGCAGGGCAAGGACCATCTTGTTCAATATTGCAAGGAACATAGATTTTATGCAAGGACACCAAAATCAGTTTTTATGCTACCAAAAACTCAGGAGGAATGCTTATATAGGAGATGAATATTAGCTTGGTTTTAAAACTGAATTTTCAACAAAATTTTAATTTAAACAGAGGATTACAGAAAGAAGGGAAGCAGATTCCCTCCCAAACCACTCATAGTCCCATCCTGATGTGTTTTGTTACCATGGCTGTAATAGATGAACTTTTGGCCCTTATAATGTCGCATGAGATTCTCTAAAGTCATCTGAAAAACTGTAAAAAGCTCAGGCATTTCTCCTGCAGCCACACCTCCCTCCAGTTTGGATAGGCTGCAGGAAACCAGCCCTGGTGGCACCAGTGGCCACAGCCATTTTTCTTCTGGACTAGGAATCCCTGCCCTGAGACTGAGACACAAAGTGCTCACCATTTCCAGACTGAGGATATGCACTGGCACCAGCACCATTCCCTTCCCCATATCTTCTCAAATCAAGTAATTTGTCTACAATGGCCACCAAAAAAGATACGCTGTTTTTAAAATCCTTTGTAAAATCTGTATAAGACATAAAGTCTTGCAGTTCTCTTCCACTTTAAAAGAAAAAGAAGAGTAAAGCTCATAGTCAAAATCACCTTCAGCCAAACCCCCACTGTCAGACAAGTGCATCATAGTGGATTTTGGATTGATGAACTACTGTATTTTAGTTTTTCTGCCAAAGCAACATGGGTCTCATCAGCAGGAAAGGGAATAGAGTGAGACAGAGAAGAGAGGCAGCACAACACACTGCACCTATGCAAGGGCTGCCAACAGGAAAAAGGGCACTCTCTCGGAGGGCAAAGACACAGATGTACGCGAAGGACAGGCAAAGGCGCGGCAGAAACGTGAGCAGAGGTGGTACTGGGAAAGGCATGTTAGCAGGGAATGCTTCTGGAGGGCTTGGGGAGAGAAAATGCTGGCAAGGACTGAGCAAAAACGGCGAGATTTTCATGCACACACCGAGGCAGCAGAACCAGCTGCGCTGATTTTCCAGCAAGTGACCCATGGCACAGGGACAGCTGAAGTGACACAGTGCATGGATGGGCCAGAAGAGAGAGCTTGAGGGAGAAACATTCATGTAGCTCTTGCCACACCCATATGTGTTTTTCATTTTTGACAAGATCTCACATTTTTGAGTTATAACATTTATGAGGATGACCTCATGGGAGAGCAGCCTCCATCCTGGGGGTCTCTGACTCTCCCTGGCTTCCTTTCCATCCTGCTGGAACATCAGACAGCAGCATTTCCCACCTCAGCTGGCACCCTCTGTCCCCCTTGGAAATGCCCTTCCCATGTCCTGTGCTCCTCTAGTCCGGCCTCTGCAACTGCCCCCACCAGCTAACCCTGCACTCTCCCTGGGCTTCTGCACATCCACCAGTAAAATAAAAAAAAAATTAAAAAAGAAATACACGCTACAGGTGGAGTTCATCCCCAAGTCTTCTAGAACTGGGTAGTCCTAGACAGGATTATATCTGTATCATTGAGATCTGTTTGTAGGGCACCCACCACATATCAGCTCCCAAGGCTGCTGAAACAAGGTTTAGGAGAAGTTAATTTTAGTACATGTTGTTTTCTTTCACACAGACACGCACCCATGTGCACACACACGTGCAAATACGCACTTTCAGCAGGAGAGAAAGTTTTAACACTGAAAACTTATTTTAATTTCCAATTTATTTAAGACTTAAAGAGTTTAAGCCAGATTTATTTTGGGTGACAAGTATTTCTTACATTTAAAGGATAAATATTTTTTCCTATTTTAACAACATCTCTTCCCTTTGATTTTCTCACACATGTTGTATTTAACTAATAGAGTGCAAATACCAAAACAATGGAATATCCAGGATTAACTCAGCAAATGCCATTAGATTTTGTGCAGGCATAGTATAGAAATGGCACAAAAAACTTGGGATCCTTAAGGATCATTTCCAGTGATTCGTTTTCAAAACTAAGGGATTCTTAATTCTTGAAAAAATCAATATATTTCATAGAGTCATTACATTTTGTACAGTTCTGAAATAATGCCAATTTTGCAACTTAATTTGTTAAAATGATAATAAACGAGAAGGCTGTCACTTGACAGGGAAAAACTATCTCTTTTTTCTGTTATCTGTTTTGCTGTAAGGTTAATTCTTTATATTTTGTATTTAAATTAATTCGGATTTCTTTCATAATAGGGGGCTTACTATATTATGGAATTAGTAAAGAAATGGGCAAAAAAGACAGGAAGAGAAGGAGGGGGAAAGGAGAGGGTAGGAAGAGATCAATTAAATAATTTTTTTGTCAAAAATCAGATATGCACATATTTTAGTTTGGAGAGCATATGCTGCTCTTGATGTGGATCCAAAACTGAGGCAGTGCATTGAACAAAATAAAACCAGCTCTGTAATTATTAACAGAGACATATTCGTGAGGGCCATTTCCTGTAGAAAATGCCACTCTTATTTTCTTTCCTGTATCTTACTCAAATCCCCTCAGCAGAGAAGAGAAGGAAGAGACCAAGTTACAGCTTGTGTTTGGGTAATAAGCCATGACCAGCATCGGATTTTTTTGTCTATTATCTCACGCCTTGGAATGTTCTGGGTGGCCTGTGGCTGGCCAGACCCACTGGGGGTCTTCTCCCAGTGTATTGGCCACATTCACGAGTTTCAAGGAAAGCAGGAAAGAGAGCCAAATTTGCCACTGGATGCAATCTATAATCACTTTTTGGCCTAGATGACAAAATAATTCAGGCTCCATTGACACAGACACTGCAACCTGCAGGAATAGGCAAAACACAAACAACAAAGAAGAATAAAGATTGCAGTGCTTTGCTTTAAAGCCACAGAAAAGATATGGGGGATGTATCTGAAGAAAGGTGATGGTTCAGTCTTGATTTGAGAATTGTTGACCTTCTCACTTTTGGAGATTTCTTTTTGCACCAGAGCCAAGGAGAAATAGACACAACTAGTTTAGCAGAAAATCAAGAGAAAATTAACTTCTTGGGCAAATATTTGTAGGATTGGGAAGAGGGAAACAGGCAGGGAAAAAAGTCACTAATCACTAGAATAATAATAAAGCCGTTTGATGAGGCAGGGACAGATATCAGTTCTTGATGACTAAAAGGCCAAATTATGTTTTTGGGATTACAAGTCAGCTGTATGAACATAAGGCTGCCCCTACCCAGCTAGTAGAGACTGAATTTTTAGGAATATTTTCAGAGTAAATTTAAATGTTGGGAAAGGCAGATACATACTTTCTAGCTCTTATTTTATACTGATTGTTATGATTTGCTTCTCTTGCTGTCCAATTTCTCTTTAAAGTAGGAACTAGGAGGATCAAGATTTCTCATAAAAAGCCCAGTGATCCTTTTTGTTTGTTCCTTCATAGGGGCATAAACCACAAACCTGTGATTCTGCAAGGAGTGACCAGGAGCAGTAAGAAATTACAGTATCAGACACCTACAGTAACTTCTTTGACACTGTCCCTCCCCATCACCATGCCACCACCAAATATCTGTGATACCTGCACTTACCAGATGCCACAGGAGGTGTTTGGGTGCCATGGATGGGACCCTCATCCCCTCAGGGGAATCTGAAAAATGCAGATAATTGCCAAGGAGAAGACGAAGGTCTCCCATAAGACCTCCAGGTTCATGGTTCCAAGCTCCTCTCAGTGGGATAAGTGGAAAGATGCACTCACCTCTTCAGGTACATCAGCTTCATGCACCTTGGATCCAATGAGGAAAAAAATCTAAATACACCCAGAAGAACCATGGACATTTCTGTCTGCATGCTGGTTTGATGCACAGGGCTCCCTCCTAAGTCTGAGATTACGTTTATGTCAGTACAGGAGAACTCTTTCATTGATGACAGCCTTCTGAAGGAATCAAAATGAGAAACCAACCTTTTTGCTGCATTCAAATTGCCCTAGAAATTTGGACATAGCTCTTAAAAAGGCAAACATTTTAAAAATCCTACTTTCTGAAGTGCTATTTAATATTATTTACATTTTGGGAGAACCCCACAGCCCCAGTAGGCTCAGAGGGACACTGTATTAGTCATGATGCAAACACATACAAAGACATGACCCCTGCCCCGGAGAACTTTTTATCAGTCCCTAATTAACCTCTTCATGATCCTTGAAGCCAGAATAATCAATGGGTCTCTATTCTGACTTTCAATTCATTCAGCTGGGGAAGGAGGAGGATCTATAGGAAAATTATTTAAAAAAATATGACTTCTAAATTACCTCCTATGTGGGACAGCCCTCCCACAGCAATCCTGAGTCTGCCAAATCACTCCTGTTCTAAATAAGCCAGCTCTCCTTGTACAGCCTCTGCTGCCTAAAAAGGCTCCATTTGTTTTTTACTACTATGAATAGTCAAGAATTCAGTATCACGTGAATGGGAAGCTTCTAGAAAACTTAAATATGCTTCATTGAGTTTGATGAATGGCTGACTGTTGCATTGTTATAAGATATACTAATATACTAGAAATATGACTTTACTGTGATTAAGTGTCATGCATAGGATTGAACATGAATATTCTCCACCCTGAAGAAAATGTCTATTGACACACCAGCTAAAAAATCTGGAATTTTCAAAAGGTCCATTTGCTGTCTGTAAAAATTCAGCTCTTAGCAAACCTTAGGCACATCTGACCACTAAGATTTCCAGCTCATGTCTGTACAAACAGTGTATCGAAATCCAAATTGAATGGTTGGGACCGCGCTCTGGCAGTGTCACCCATAACACCTTCCTCCACCCCCTGTTATCATATAAGGATTGCTTTTGTTTGAGGAAAGGAGGCAAGAAAACACTCCTTACGAGCACTCTCAGCGGTTCTGCAGGAGGACAGAGCTGGCTGCCTGCACTGCTGGATGAGTACTTTGGAAGCTTAGCTCAGGAGAAATAGGATGACATTAAGGGCAGTGACTGGGTAGGTACAAGAGCAGGTATGAAAAGAGAGAGGTGGTGTAATTAATTGAAGTAGTGGTGCCCAATGGATTTTAGAT
>NC_071540.1:6816663-6896663 GCF_026979565.1 Vidua chalybeata
AGAAAGACTTTCACACTTGGGTATACTCATAAAGGTTACAAACCATTCCATGATTCTATGATTAATAAAAATCCTTAAAAAATTTGGTGTGACAGACTCACAAGATAACTCCTTGTCAGGTTTGGAGCTAAGAAGGACATGAGTATGGATACCATATTGGCAGTTTTATGAAATTCTGGATGGTGGTGTTAGAAGAGAAATTCAGACTCAGCCAACACTACTAAGGAGTGTTTCCCTAAGGAGGAAAGTTTTCCTTCTATAAAATTTTATATATTCATACACACTTACACACAGACATTATATACACAGACATGCACCATTTATACCAGTCAATCTCCATCACACTAACCTTTTTATGGGAAGACCTGCAGACAGACTTCCAGCAAAACAGAAGTTCATCAGTATCTAGACGTTATTTTACCAACCCAGTAAAAGTAGCCATCAGCAGAGAAGAGGAAACCTAAAGCAGCTTGCAACATCCAGAGATTCATCAAAAGGACAAACAAGCTGGAGGGAGTCAAATCTTCCAGGCCCTATTTTGCCATCAACACTTTGAGGGGAGTTAAGGATACAGGAAAAGAAAAATATCCCAAAGTGATTATTCAGCCAAGAGGACTTATGCTCCTAATTGCTAGTGTGCCTTTGAAAGTTCCCTACAGCTCTTTGCATTCAATTTTCTCTTATTTTGAAGACCAAAACAATGATGCAAAGTGCCCCTATTTAACTTAAGTGCTCTGACAAGGCACACAGACTATTCTTCAGCATTTGTGCTGTACGTAGCCATCAGAAAATCACACGTTTATTATGCATACAGAGTTCTTGCTTGATTGGAAAGCATTTTCCATATTTTGCAGGGCATCCCAGCTCAGCAGCCAAGAGCACAGCTCGTCCATGGCAGACGCGGTGCGAATACTCACAGCGAGTCCCGGCAGAGTCCCCGGCTGGCTGCACATTCCCAGCCCTGTCCCACAGCCTTAGCTCTCTTCTGAAGCCTGGAGCAGGTGGAAGGACTCTGGAAGGACCATGCTCTTGGCCTTTTGCTGCCCAATTGCACAAGGTTAATGAGACCTGCAGAGGAATCGCTGCTGGAGACAGGGCAACACGAGCCTTGCAGAGCATCACATCTGGAGTCCAGAGGCGCTTGCCTCCCCCATTTGCATTTGCTTCCCACTCCCTCATATGGAGCAGGATCAGTGATTCCCCTTTGCAAAGAGCTTGAACAAGGACTGTGGAAAAGGAATAAAGGGGAAAGGAGATTTGAAAATGAAGTCTAGTTATTTTTTAATCTCATACCTGAAATTTATAGCATCATTCTCCCCTCTGAATAAACAACTATTCTGTCCCCTCCAATTACAACGCACAAAGCCGACTGCTACATGCAATGTCAAATTTACACTGGTGCCTTTTATCAGGATTTCTTTTCATATTGCTCTCTAAGCAATGACTTTGTAAGGAGATTAACTGCATTATATGCCACACATTAAACAAACCCACATGTATACAACACAGCTTTTAAGAGATTTCTCTTTTCCCCAGGATAGCCCTTCCTGTCTTAGAAGGTCTTGGTTTTTCTTGGTTTTTAGCACCCTATCACTCAAGCACTGGTCCACTACCAGCACCACCAGAGAGGAGTTCTAGGTATACCCAGTATCCATCAACACAGCCAATAAATCAGATGGAGATGGCTTTATTATTCTTATTTCATGGAGAAACTGCTGATCAGCTCTGCTTGACATCCAAGATAAAGGCAACAGGAAAAAATGCAGAGACCTACAATAAAGACAAGCCATACATTTTCCTAAAAAGGCATCTTCTAAAGGGAATTCCTTTAAAATGTTCATTTTGTTTTTTCCTTAATAGTTGTTCTTTTTTTCTAAAAGCTATTCTCTCACTAATTTCTACAGTTTACAAAACCCAGACTAAATAAAACCTGACAAAAACAAACCACAATCTTCCCAAGTGCTGTGCAACCCACAGCAACATAACTGACAATTTTATATTCATTCAGTGACATAAATTGTGGCCACCATAGATGCTTTCCAAAGGACTACCTAGTTCCTGTAAGCACCATCTTTCAGGAGATTGCCCAGAGTAGCAATTTTTTGCTGAAATGGATCCCAAATACTTGTGTAGTTGGAACATGAGTGGACTCTTTCTTCCCACAGACTTACCAGGTACCAGGCAGTGACACCCAACAAGAGAACCTGGGTGGGTAAAGAGCCAGTTCTTCTCCCTCAGGTTGTAGGCTTCTTTCTTTGCTTTCCAAGGACTCAGCTGGTTCTTCATATGGGATTGTTCCATTCCATGTTTCCTGCTCACATGCACACAGCACTGTCATCTCCCCAAACCTGCAGATCTGGGATGCTGGAAGGGCTGTCTCCCCCTGCCACTCCCTCCTGCCTTCCCTTCCCTCCTTGCAAGACTGTGGAATGTTTATTCTCCCCGATCCTTTTGCTATCTATCACATCTCTTCCATCAGCTGTAGTGCTTTTCCTGATTTCTAGTGCTCTTTGCCATATACTTTTCCTTGACTTCCTGTCAACATTCCTGGCATCCCTGAAAGTTTCAAGTTTTTAATTCTCTACCTATCAAAGTTACTAAAACAAAACACTGCAGAATGACTGGCTTTGACATACAGATCTAAGAAGAAAAGATTTTTTTAAACTATTATTACTGTTACCAATACTGAGTATTATTACTGAATCAGTTAATGAAAAACAGATCAAATATGCTTCTCTTTTTGTAGGAGCTGAAATAATTAAAATGCATGATGTAATTGTCCATACTTTTTCTGTGAAAATAAGAAACCTACATTCAACAACTCCATGTTCAGCTGTTTTTCCAGCTGGAAAGATGGAAAAAAAAATTAGAATATCCATTCATTCTCTGAAGAGGAAGCGACCAATCTTTACACAACACAAATTAGTTTATCTAGAACTAATATTTTATATTTAACATAGAAGCTGATCCAAGATCTCGGCTTCATCCAGATGAAAGGCAGGCTGCTTGTATATTGGTGAGGCAGTCCTACTGCCTAACTAAAACTAGATTTGTGTAAATGGAAACTACTTCTATAGGAGCAAAATTAAGGGAAGTAAAAACCTGAAGAGTCTGAAAGCAGTCATCAGCCAAATCTTTCTTCAAATGGACATTTTCCAGGCACCAAAATGATGAGAAGGCATTATACATGCATCCTAAGAAGTTATTGAGGTGAGGCTGTATTGTACTGTGTTCATGTAACCAGAAACATCAAGTTTCCTTCCTCTAGTGTACCCCTCTGGGCTTTAGGCACACAAATGATGGAACATTTGCACCTGGAAAGAGACCAATAAAACAAAAGCGTCCCTAAGATACTAGAGTAACACACATACACACCCACACCTGTAGTAAGAGATTGATTTGCCTTCCAACAGGAACTACAATCCTACAATCTCTATGACCCACAGACTCTCAGAAACAAAATGATGTTCACTCCTTAGGAAACAGCATTCCAGAGTGCCATTTGCCCTCTCAGAGGGGCAGGAATGGGATGCTTAGCCAGGGTGGTAGCAGAGATATGTCCAGCAAGAAGGAGGAGCACAGCCAACCCCCTCATTCTTCAAACACCCATGTGATGCTGGGGACACAAGAAGCAAGGAGTCACCTTGGCCAGGACCAGCTGCAGAGGCAGCGATGGAGCCCGTGAGCTCCTGCTTGCCCTTTCCAGCCCCAGGGGGGGATTCTGCCCCTTCCTCAGCAGCCTCATGCACAGAGCAAGCACCACTGCAGGTGACTTCACCACGTGGCTTTTCTTCCCTCATACACACTCAGGTGTGCCTGCACACATGCTGACACAGGGGCTGACACATATTTCTGATCCTTTCATTTGTTGCAACACTGCATCCATGGTAAATACATCCATCCTGCTGCAGTAAATCATCATTTTACAATGGATATATACCTATATTATTACTGTAATGCTGATGTACTGAACCATTAGTATAAAAAAGCAAGCAGGTGATAAAAATGATGCAAAGACTCCCATAAAGTAAGAAACAAAACCCAAACTACTGTAGCAAACATTAGCACTGAGATAAGTAAATTAGTGATTATTCTGGAGATAAATTAGTGGATAGATAGGAGTAGGTAAAGTATATGGGGGTGCTTATTTCTTTTCCAGTTGGGAGCTGTGAGCTGCATCTTCTAGAATCCATGTAGTGTCAGTGCAATAATATGGATGGATATTTAAGACTAGGCTATGACCATGACTCTGAGGCAATTGCCTTCCATAGAAGTCAGCACACCAGCAAATTTCATCCTTATTAACTTCGCTGCTTTTATACATCGCACTAATTAAAAACCCTACCATAAAAGTTGCTCTCAGACACTTTGCATAGAGTAAATATGCTGTGGGAATCCAGTGTAACTGCAAATTTGCCTCTAAGTAGAAAACAGTCAGTGACCCTGAAGAGATCAATTTTTAGGCAGCCATACAAGGTATCCATGGAACAGAAAGATTAACTCTTCTCAGAATATTTCAAGACTCCCAGTGAAACCAAATCTTCAGAGAAAACATACATTCAGAATGGCTTTGGAATCCAGACCTAATATATGGAGAAACTTTCAAAGCAGGTCATTTATTTGACATAATTGTGCTAACATCCCTTTAAGCTGTGCAAACCAGAAAGATCATTTCAAAATATTAACTTATTTCTTGCTATCAACAACAATGCAATTAATTCCCCTCAATAAAGATTGTTTTTGCAAAAGAGCAATAAGGTGCCTCTGCAGGGGGCATCATTATCATTAAATAATCACACCCCAGGAGACGGGAGGCACTGCGCTGCACCATGTACATTTTAGCACTCCAGAGTAGGATTAGTTTGCATCAACCACACCCCAGAACAGCTAATTGGGAAAAGACTATAAACTGAGGAGGGTTCTGGATTTCTTTTATTTTTGGAACTGACAGGGAAACCAGGAAGTTTTTTACCAGTCCCATGGACAAAGTGGCCAGGTGTGACCTGGCTGGGCACTGTCTTGCTCTGGCTGTCGCTGGAGCCCATGACACCAGCCTGCCATGCTAATGCACATGAATATCTGCATCCTCAAAAAATTACATGAGCCATCCCCTGAGTAACAAGGGACTACGTTAGGACTTTGGGATAATTTGTTTTCGTATGAAAACCAAACCAGGCCCAGCTGTTCTGCACAGATAGAATCATGGAATCATTAAAGTTGGAAAAGACCTCCAAGATCATCAAGTTCAACCTTCAACCTCATACCATACCAGGAAATGCCATGTCTACTCACTTTTTGAACACTTCCAGGGATGCTGATTCCACCACTGCCTATATATATATGCAGGAAAACAGACACATATTATTTTAATAGAATGGCTGCTTCTTATCTGCTGGATGTTTTATATCATTTTGGACAGTCTGCTCTGATATCTGGCAAACCTTTGGAAATAGATGGAATCTTTTAAAAATGCATACTTCCAGAACATAGATAATTGCTTTACATGGTGCTGGATTCCTGAGGACTCAGTGGTTGGGGTTTTTTTCTCTGTTTAAACCAGTGGTCTCTACCACAGAAGGCACCCTGGCAATTAGGTACCCCTGCTATGCATGGAAGCTATGACGATTACACTCTAGATTTGTCAATTTTCCCCTGCTGAAAAGAACATGTAAGAAAATTGCGAAATAATCATCTCACAATTTGGTTGGGAATAAATCAGAAACCACCTCCTCATTTTGGAGATTAAATTCAAGCCTGCTTTGACAGCCTGAGGCATGACTTCAAAGGCAGCTGCATGGGCACAGGATCAGCACTGTGTATCCAGAACCATAAGCAAGGGTAAAGAAGCTCAATGACTACCCTCGAGTGAGCCAAGCCTCACTGCTGGAGTCCTAGCAGCCCTTTTCTGGGATACTGCAGGCCCCTCATTAGTTGTTGAAGATGTAAGGGAAGCAGGAATGCAGGAGAATGGTAATTCCTCAAGGGATGGTGGGGACGCCATAGAGATCCCCCCATGGGTGTGGAGGGCACACCCCCAGGACAGGGCCACACGACCAGGGACAAAGAAGATTCCACAGCCACCTGAAGACTGTGAAAAACTATGGCCACAGGAAGCCCTTACCACACTCAAGCCCTCTGGGGGTAGGGTATGACCCCTGTGTAAAGACCTGTGTAAAGCATGTTAGTGAGCAGAACTTGTTGCTTGTATTCCTAGCTTGGGCTATCTCTATATTCAGTGCTGTTACCCATTTCTTGTCAGAAATTGAGAAGACTGAAAATTTTCTGCAAGACCTTTGGGCTGGATGCACCAAGTCTTACCAAAGAGCCTTCCTATCTCCTCAGGAGCCAAGAATTTTGCTGGGTTGGGAGTGACATTAAAGCTGAATTAACAAAGCTTCTCTCATTTGTGGATCAGACCAAGTTGAACAATGGCTGTTCAAGAGAATTAAACAAAAATGGGGAAGGAATTAGAGATACACTAATTCAAATGAAACAAACAATACCATATGCATGAAATAGCAATATACTTATTGTTAACACAAGTTATTTTATAATCAATATTTAAAGTATTTTATCAGGAGTGTAACTGATGCTTCATGACTATGTATGTGCAGCCAGTAAGGTATAGATTTATAAAAATGAGGGCTATCATAGCTTCTGTGTAGCAAGGCACAGCCGTTTTAAAATTGAAATTCTCAGATTTTATCAGTTATCTCTTTCCACAGGATAATGTAACTTTACAATTACTTAGCTCATAAAGAACTAATTTCATTCAGCTTCCAATAAATACTTTCAAAATAGGAGTCTATGGCAAGATTTCTTGAGTGGTCGAATCATGAACAATAATGGTCATACAGACTTTGAAGGAAAGTCTTGATAATGAGATTAATACCTGCAGGTTTCCCTCACAAAGATGTAGTTTTATAAGCAATTAATAATAACCTCCTTTTTCTATTTTTTTTTTGTATTACAAAGAAAATAAGTTATTGATTTCAACTGCAAAAATAACTATTTGCATAACATTGTTGATTGTATGTTCTACTAGCACAATCAGGATTAATTGAAGCAAAATATTTTATTATTTTTAAATGGGCAAAGATTTTATATATATTAGCATTTGAATCTGATTAGAACAGTCTGTTTACCAGCACTATTAAGAGCACAGCTCATATTACCATATTCAATCCACACTAGGGCATAAAGCCTTCCTATTGACACCTCTGCACAGACTTGTGAGCAGATCTTTGAAGGCATTCCTAAATTTTAACAATGATGAGTACTAGCAACTATTTCTCAGCTTTTCTTAGATTCCAGATATGATGTTCTTAATTAAATATTGTGAGTGAAACAGCAGACAGTGATCTACAGGAATTTTGCCACTGATTTTCATTTTATCCACCAGATAAACCCCATTTTTACCCCCATGTTTGAATGTGGGAGGAAGCTCACCTGGCAGAAGGGCAGCCAGAGCATCTAAGTGCAGTCCATGGCAATTGCTGATGGAGGAAGATCCCCTGCCTTTAGGTGGTGCTTCTACTCCGGGAGGGAAGTGTCAGGTGCCACGAGTTTGACAACCTGGACACACCCTTGACCTTCAATAGGGCAAAGCCACAAGGCTGTGATGAAATAATGTAATTCCCACCACGCTTCAACCTTCTCAACTGGGCATATTTCTAAACAGATCACATTTGCTATGAAACCACATCTAAACTTTATTTTATATTTAAATTGTATGCATGGTTACCTTAAATTAACTGGTTTTTGAGAACAGCTTTTTCAGTGAGTACAACGGTTTCAAATGTAAAACTGAGGTAGTCCAGTGATACCACTTTTAAGTTGATGAACTGGTCATGCAATATACTGGCTCATTTAAAAATTTATATTCATACTCAGGTTCTCAGTCTGAGTAAACACCAAATTCTTTCTGGTTCCCAGACTGAAAGACTTTTTTCTGTAGTTTATTTTTAAAATTAATTCATCATCAACCAAATGACTGACATCACACTGAGCAGGAGCTTTGGTATCATCTTTTCTCATCTGGTGTTTCCCTCCAGCCACCAGCAGCCAGACAACACGTGTGCTTTGCTGGGCCAGGTGTCTGTGAGAAAGAAAAGGCATCCTCTGCTTCAAACAGCAGCACTGGATTGCTGTGGCTGTGAAAAAGGGGGAGTTCTACTACACTGGAGGTAGGAATGCATCACTTCATGTGCATGGTAAGAATTCACCTTTTGGTCCCCAGCTCAGCCACCATCAGAACATCAGAGCTGTTTTTTTGTCTAGCTGGGTTATGCACAAATTTTGGACTGTCACCAGTTCAGGACTGGAATCTCATCTGATCTGTTTTCTCATGTTTGCTTTCCCTGAACAACTCCCAGCTGAGACAGACGCTACCAGAGACTTAACCAGAGAATTTTCAAATCTTCCCACAGCAATTAACACTTTTTTTTTTTTTTTAATGAGTAAGAAAGAGAATGTTTTGGGGGTCGGGGGTGGGGGGCAAGAGGGAGTGTCAAGATTCATGGACATTAGGTTTTTTAAGACGAGTACTATTTAGGATTTTTTTGCTCCAGTATTTGACTAGCTCAACTTGCTAGCAGGAAAAATAATTTTAAACTCAAACAAGTATAGCAAGTTCTTGAATTTCAGCTGGTTTGAATTTTTTAAATCTCTGATAGTCTGGCTAGTCATCCAACATGAATAGAAACAAAATAAAATGACATGGGACCAGTCCACAGGCAGATTAACAGGAATGGAAAGCATAGAGAGAAAAATGCAGCAAAAAATTAAAGGAAAATTCTAAATATCTAATAAATCTGAAAACTTCATAAACATTTTACACAGAAGAAAGAAACAAAATATGGCAACTAAATTATGCATTCAGAATCATATGCTTAACTGGGATACTTTGCACTTGGATTTCGGTGAATGCCGCTTTTAATTCCATTGCAGATGTTCGTATTCATAACACGACTATGCCCAAATTTAGCCAATATCAAACTGCTTTTATATGTATACTACAAATATCAAATGCCTGCAAAAGAGGCAAGAATTAAAAAGTAGAGAATATAAACTGGACTGTGAAAGAGGAAAAGGAGAATAGATGAAAATCATTTTTAGACACATCAGTCCTTGGAAAAATCACTATTAGCAAATTATCAGTTGCTTCTTCAAATAATAAGACTTTTAATCAATATGCAAAAAAATAATCAATTCCATCTCTCATTTTTTTATCCTTCTTTCTTTTGCTCTCATATTTTATGTACAGTAACTCACATTTCTCAGCCCACTGTGTAGCTATGAACTGAAAGCAAATATTCAGACAGTAAATGAAGCTGCAGTTTGTATTTATAATGCTCCTATAACTATGTATATATATATTATACAATCTCAATCTCTGTTAAAAAAAGAAGCAGTTCAATAGAAAGAGATCATTTTATTAAAAAATCATGAATGCAACTGCACTCATTCAACCTTAGAAATGTTTTGATGGCTTTTCAGCGCTGCAATATATTTAGATGGGAATATGTCATTAATATAAACAGCAGAATAGAAACTATTAAACTAACACAATTTAAAACTGAGCAAACCTGAGTATTTGATTAAAGTTTTTGTGCATTCTATACACTTGAACAGGTAACATAGAAGCATAATATTTTTGTTGATTTTTAATTTGTTAGAAGTATTACAATTGAAAAGCTAAATTTTCTAGTAGTTTGTATTTAGAAATTAGAAATCTGGTCCTGTAGGAACTTCTTTAGCTTTATTTTCCAGGCTATACTCTGAATTTCAAGCGAAGTTTAAGACAGAAAGCAGCAATGATGCACATTATAGGAACCATCTTCTTTGCTATAAAGCAACACTAAATGTGCTGAGTTTGAGTCAGTGTACATTTGGTAACTTTCAGTGATAAGAATAAAATCCAATTCCATATATGCTTAATGCATAAAGAATTTTTTAGAAGATTTGCAAATAAAACACTATGGTTAGAAAGGTCATCCATTAATATGTAGTCAAGCCTTTAATGGATGTGTTTATTTTTCTAGACTGAATAATTAGCTGAGCATTTTTCCCCCCAGAATAACACTGCATTGCATAAACGCAGAGACTTGCTTACTAAAAACAATTTAAATTACACCTCGCACGCAGTATGTGCAACAACTGTGCTCCTCTCTCTAGGATATTAGGGGTAAATTTTTAAAGCAGTGCACAGAACATAATCTTGTTATTTCCTAAATGGATTTGTGTGCTTAAGACTCACACACTGCTTTGAAAAATTACCCCTTCAGAAGATTGACCTGGGCAAGGAACCGGAGTTTTAAACCTGGATTGAAGTAGAAGCTGTAACCCAGCTTGGCAGCAAAGGCTGGCTTAGCAAAACGACTTGCTCTAGTCATACTACTGTTTGAATGGCCAAATTAAAGAAACTCATTCTTATTCTAATCACATCCAGTGGAATTCTGATATGCTGACACCCAAAATTATGGCTCTGTCATTAGAAAGAGAATGAGTGGGAATGTTTTGAAATTTTTTCTGTAAATTATGAAATAGACAGGGGCCCAAATGACAAGATATGACACTTTTGTTTTTTGATTATACAGTTAAAAGTTTTTAGTACTCAGCTTCATTTCAAGGGTGAATCACATCAGAGTGGATCTAATCCAAATGAAATACCTTTAAGATTCTTACTTCTTCAACTATTAGAGATCTATCATGTCTCCTGCATGAAGCCTCATTTTCATGTTAGAACAGATGGGCAAAATTGTCATTAACAGAAACTGACAACTCTAAAACTGAAATATAGATTTAGAAAGAAATCTAATGAATTAAATCAATGTTATTGCAATGAAAGCCAAAGAAATTAATAGTGATTTGTAAAGTTACCCTCTATTTTAACCTCAGTATATTTTAGTCAGTGTGATTTTACATGCACAATACCTTTTCAGACTCATTGTTAATGTCTTACTGTGTAATACACTCTTGTCTTAATATATCATCCACTCTTAGGAGAGTAGGACTCTGGGTTCCATTCAACCAGAGTAGCCTGCAAGATGCTGAGAAACATGACAAATCCAAATTTAGTTGCATTTCCCCCTGTCCTGCAGCACAGAGGCAGTGGCACTCGAGTTTCGTGCACTTCTAGAGAAGACCCCCTATGTTTACACATTTCTAATCAAAATTACTTTCAAGGATGCTCAAAACTCACTTCAAACAAACACTCAGTTTTTTTAAAAGCTTATTTGAAGTATATATGTCACTTATTTCCAGCTCTTTAGCTACAAAATAAAATGTTTTCCAGCTAATATGTCTTGCTACATATGTGGGGGCAGTTTTGTTTTTTTTTTCATTTGCAGAGTAATACAACAATTAAATTTTTTGATACAGCACATATCAAGCCCTGAACGAGGACAAGTACCTTCACATTGTCCAAGGACAATTTGTTGTGAAACTATGGAAGCTAGTAGGCAATATATCAGATGGTTATAAATTAATTATCAGAGTCAAAAGACTCATCCCAAATTGCAATGGGAGCAGAAGCAACACTCCCAAAAGCCCTCCCAGGCGAAACAGCTGCAAACTCTGCTAGTCAGAACTGCTCCCACCCTGCCCATGCTCACAAAGCTGCATGAATTTTGGTTTAGACAACTTTCTACAAGATAACTGTTTTCCATTTAGTCCTTTTTCTTTCTCACATAGAAGGAAGGAATTTTGCTAATCTGCAAGAAAGGAAAAAGCAGAATTCCATACAACTCCTTTACTTTTGTATGTACAGGTAGGCAGCTACATGGAGTCTCCTTCCTCCCTCAAAAGCCATCTGCACACAGTCCTGAGTAATGTGGTCTAGGGGACCCTGCCTGAGCAAGCCAACCTTACCTAATCTGTGATTTAATAGCACCAGTGTTTATTCATATTGCAAGGCAAGGCTAGAAGTAAAAAAAAGCAAAACAAACTGTACAGCTGAAATACTAGAAATGGTGCTAAAACTCACACCCATCAGCTTGATGGAGAATTCAACAAGGGAAATGAGGCTTATGTCACTGGTAATACTACACTTGAGTTAAGAAAAAAAAAAAGTACATGTGTTTGGTTTCTTTTTCAGTAACAGCAAGGTTTCAGAAAGGGAAGAAATACAAAATTTAAGCTGAATCCTTTAAAGCCAAAGACCTGCTATTTTCAGCTGTATTTCAAACCACCATGTCATAAAACTGTAGCTTTGCATGTCATGTTTCAGCAACTGTTGTTTATAATGTCATGCAAGACCAGTAATGTATTTGATTGTAAAAAGTATTTATTCAATTGTCTATTTTACCAAATAAAATCTTGACTCAATATTTCCTACTAACAGGTTTAGATCATTTCCTAGTCCTACTTTCTTAGCATTTCTTGACTGCCCTGCTTTTATAAACCCAGCAGTTTTTTGGCATCTTGCTTTCACCTGCTTTTCTAGGGGGTAAAGGCAAGGAGAAGTCCAAAGGGGTGTGCAGATTGCAGCACATTTGTCAGCATGGAGATAACAACAGGCAGGGTGAGAACTCTCCTCCCCTCACCCTGAATGTGACCACTGAGTCACCAACAGGCAGAATATTTCATCTTAGCTCCTACTGAGATCCTTAAAGAATCTCAAAATACATCCATAACCCTGGGTCTGGAATTTGCTTAGGCATAGGACCTCGTCCAACACGACTGAAGAGCCATCAGCTGCCTGACAACTCACTCACCATACGTGCATGCAAAGCAGCAAAGACACATCAACTGCTTTGAAAAATAAGGTCTGTGGAAGAGAAAGAATCAGAAAATTATTTCGGAAGCTCAGAGACTTAGTAATGAAGGCAGTGTTCAAAAGATACTTAAAGAGCATTACAGACAGAGTAAGGGTTTAAAGCGCTATTTTTAGTAATGTTCAATAAAACATGCATCTGCTATATGTTTTTGATTTCATGAGGAAGCTTTTTCTTCGTGACACTACAGCAGGCTTGTCAAACTTCAGTCTAGTACAAATCATTTGATTGAAAAGTGCAAGAGAGACACAAACAACAGGATACCACCTCCAGAAACCTCTTTTTGTTTCCAAAAATTTTCATTTGGATTCAGAGGCTGAGGATCAAGCCAAATAAAAACACGGTGTGCCATTGAAATGAAGATGTTTTATTAAGAGCAATCTCGTGCCAGCAATATCCGTTATTCTCCCCACATGCAGCAAACTCGCCCATACATTTTTTAAATGCAACTAACCTTATTTTATTAAGCAGATCAATCTAGAGTGGAAAGCGTGGTTTTAATTGCAGTTTTGTGTGTAGCAATGAGAAGATTTGGGAATTCACCACACACTTTTTGGGGGGCTAACCCCACCACGCTTCCTGAGTTTCCTGGTGCTGGAGGAGCACCACAGGCAGGTTTTAGGTATTCAGCACAGCCTTCACCTTGCCTCACTCACTCATGCATTTGCTCCCCTATTTGCACACACTCCACCCTGGTGCTGTGCCTGCCCTGAGCCCTTTCCCTGCTGCCCAGCCTGTCACTGGCCCTGTGGGTCTTGGCTGGGGACACCCCGAGACCCCCACAGCGGGGAGGGAGAGCCAGGCAGGGGCACTGGATCTCTGCAGCTGTGTGCCACAGTCTCTGCCTCCCCTAAAATGGATGCAAGGCAGTGATCTATTTTACTCTGTGTGATTAGTGCCAGACTAACTGTTCAAAGGGAAGCCAGCGCTACTTCACTAATTTAGTCACATACAATATTAGGTCTTTGAAATATGCCTTATGTACAGCCTGCATTACCTTCTACAGACAAATACAAAAACATGGTCAACATTTGCAGTAAAATTATCATAGAAATGCCATCTGAAACCTTATTTCCTTTTGCAATGTGCATTTCACAAATAACTTGTATTAAAATTATGTTTTACAGGGCAGAAATAGAAAACAAATACTCCTAGTAATTTAAACAGGCATTTGCATAACATGACTAAAAACATGTTAGAAAAAGAGTTCTGCAGCTGGAAGAGTGAGGTAAAAATACAGATACAGTGATTTTAACACTGAATGTAAAAATGTCTTTTAGCTGCCATAATTAGTGAATTAAAGTGTACTTTCATCAAAACCATTCTAACTAAGATTACTATTATTGTTCTCACATGCTGCTTCCTGCTTGTTCAATAGCACAGTATTAGTAACAGGTAAATCACAGATTTCCAGAAAATCTCTTCACTGTAACATCACCCAAAAATATTGCCTCGTTCAAGCCTCCACCTTGCAAAAGCCACTTCCTCTCATGACAAAATTGTTATTTACAAAGCCACACTCTTGCTCCAAGTGTTTTAATATTAATTATGCCTTTTGTTTAAAAACTGGATTACCCTGTGACACTGGGGAGTTTACAGGAGCACACGGAGCAGAGTGATGCCAAGCCCAGCAGCTTTGGGGACCGGGGAGTGCTGCGGGTGGGTGCTGGCCAGATGCTGCTCTTGGTGACAGGGAAGAAGATGCCACTCATGGCTGGGGTGAAATTATAAGTAACTAGGGAAATATTTCCTACAAGAATAAAAGAGGAAATTGAGGCAGATGCATGGGGGCTGCAAGGGCAAGCAGGAGCAAGTCCCACTGGGGGGGAGAAGGAAAGAGGCAGTGGTCACTCCTGGGAGCTGAAATAAGATTATCAATGGACTTCAGACAGGCCACATCAGACCCAGTTCAGGTGAGATTGGATTAGGCATTTTAAGCCTTCTGGCACAAAATTCTTCTATGGAGAACTACTCTGATGGTCTATAGGAACTTGTAGTTCTCATTTAAAAAAATTGTGCTATTCTCTACAACACAGAGATTCTTAAATATTTAAAAGCCTCCTCCATTGGTTGTTCATCAGATTGATTACGATGCATATTTCAGCAGTTTTTTTCTAAAAATGCTCATCAGAGGATCAAGAAACGAGGTGTTCTGTGTGCTCTACATTGATTCACACTATTTCATTTTAATTCCAAAATACTGAATTCAGAAAACTGCCAAGAAAACAAAGCAGGAAATGTTTGTGTTTTGCTGTATGTTGCATATGCTCTATGGTAACCAAGAACACAAAAGAAATAGATGATGTTGCATTTCTCAGCCTATCATTCACTAGCAAGCAAGCACAGGAATAAAAACCAGAAGCACTGTAACTTCCCTCTGGTACCTGCATATTTTGTCTTCTAACTTGGTAAAGAACAGAAATCTGCCAAGCTTCATATGCTACTTACCTTGTTTGAGCTCTCTCATTCAAATTAAATTTAAATATAATTTCACCACCGGAAGCATAAAGCCATGCATATCTCCTGAAAATTAGCATCAAACTAGCCCAGTTTAAATACCTTTGTGAAGGCCTTGGGTTAAAGAGTGTGGTTTTACTTTGCCTCTACATTTGTGAGAAAAGTTCAGAACCAAACAATCTTGTTTATTTTGTACTTTCAAGGATCGAGATCAAATGTATCTTATCACCAGATAAATATGACACTCGTATCACCTTTGAGGCACACTGGATTCCTTCTGTGTTACTTTCCCTCCTAAATTACCTTCAGAAATCATGGCACCAACAGTTAAATGAGTTTGTTCGTGGTATCTTGGTGATTTAGAGGCAAGAAATGTATCCTCGACACTGCACACTGTAAAATACAACATCATCAAAACCAAGCAGTACCCCTCAACCCAGGAACTGGCTTTAAGATATAGAGAGCTGGGATAAAGCTCATTACAAAATTACAAAAGGGCTTTCTTATCCTTCCTTCCACCCAAAGTAAACCTTTATGCAGGAATACCCTTCTGGGGATTTTACATCCCACCCCTCCATGTTTGAAAAGAGATATCATGGCACCATAGTGGTTCTAATTTTGTTTTTACTTTAACTGAAGAGCATGGAACAAAAGAAGGTTTATTTAATTCTATTAATATTAAAGGTGGATAGGCAATGGTGCCTTTCTTGTGTTATCAACAGTCTCAACACTAACCTAACAACATTTAGGTTTGAGGCTACACTACAAAAACATTAAAGATTATTTCGGTTCACTGACACCGCTGCAGTTTCACCAATGATAAAAGCTACTATGTGAAGAGCACCTTTTTTCCTACTATTTTAGTCCTTAGCCAGAATGGTTAGAGGTGACAGTACTTTTAGTGTGCTCCAGAACCGGTGCTTTGGTAATAAAGATTTTTCTAGCAAACAGAGGTGACCATTGGTCTTAACATGCACTACTCAAAAAAACATTTGGAAAGAGTCAATTCTCAGTCAAAAATAATTTAGACTGAAAACCAAAAGGTAAGCATCAAGATATTTTCTTGCCTCCCCAGTGCATTTTAAGGACAGATAAAGGCTATTCTGCAGAAGAAATACTTCAGAAATAAAAAAAAACAAGGCTTCAAAAGTAACCAGGAACATAAAATTAGCTTTCCAGTGCTGTATGTCAGTTTTATGCCCCTCATCTAAGCAGTTCAAATGAACTTGCACTCAAATGTTATTAGATATTGGTGCCATGGCATTTATATTTCCAAGTATGCAAGGGACACGTGCACATGAGCAGAAGCACCAGGTCTAGAGGGCACCATTATATTCCTGTTTATTTCCCCAGTTACAGCAGGCTACAAATGCATGCTATTTATTGTTATATGTCTCTTTGCAGACATTCAACCTTAGAATTTTTATCTTTCCTTTGTAATTTTTCTATTTTAATATTCTCTATCATAGAGGGTGCTACCAGTCTGATTATTTCTTGGCTTGCATCGCCTCATTTGAAACAGTTTCCACCCAAACCTGTTTGGTTCAAAATGTTAGTGACCAAAATTTCACCCTTGAGAAATGAAAAGTGGAGAGACCAATGATAGTGAAGAATTTGAAAGTCCCCCAAGTCCATTTCCAAGCAATAACCATTTGCTGTTTCCACCTCCCAGTCCACAAGAAATTCAGTGGGCAAAGTCAAGGCAAAGACCCCATTCATCTTTCCTTTGTGTTTGCAACACCAATTGCAGCTCTGAATTGATAAACTGTTATTGATGTTAGAGATCAATGAGATTAAGCATGTGCTTAACTTTAATCACATAAATAAGTCCATTTCTGAATCTGGGCAGCATTATCCATCACTGGGCAGAACTAAGCTCTTTCTGGATAATTAACACTTCATTTGCTTTGCCATGGCCAGCGGTCCTCACATATGGTATGAAGAATTATATATATTAAGAGCCTGGTTCAGAATCTAGAGTCAAGTACATTCTTATCTGACCAAGTTTCTCATACCAGGGAACAGCCTGAAATCATTGGCATTGTTCAGTCCTTGCTTTGCTAAAGTGAAGGGATGCCAGTCTGCAGAATCAAGAAGGAGAATGGAACCTGGGCAGAGGACCTGAATGAATTACAATTTGAGTAATTAACCAAGCCCTATGAATCCCACTGTTGGAATCAGCTTTCCTTCTCATTAACATTCTTTTATACTTTCAATATAAAAGTCTTCAACTGAACACTGAATAGATTTTATTCATCTCAAAAAAATATATATTATAGTTAAAACTGTTTAGTTCTCGGAATGTAAATCAGGTAGAAATGCTCTTGTGTAAAAGATCTGATCATTTGATCAGTTTGGTTTGGTTTGGGGTATTTTTATCATAAAGTTAAGCATATTTGACACACTAGGAGAATTTAGTTTAAATTTCTGATTATTCAAATACAGACAAAATGCTGCTTTATTACTTAGTATATCTTCATTAATTATCAGTGTTGAGGATGCATTATTAAGAAGTTCAGGAAGTTTTGAAGGCATTTTTTTAGTGGCACAAGAAAACTCTCAAGTTTTTAAGAACATCGTCATGATTAAATAAACATTTCATTTTATGCTTTAATTTTAACTCAGCTGAGTCGACAAGACAGAGTGGTAAAGGAGTCTTCATGGATAAAATTATCCAAGAAGCAAACACAACTGAAAAAACCACAAAACTTGCAAATACTTGTGTTTTCCTCTAATTGCTTAGAAATCAACTGCTACAGGACATAAATATCTGAATTGATTTTCAATGCTAGACACCACAATTCTGAAAGGGAAAATTATATTTTTTTTTCATTTACAAGCTGCATATAAAATTTGTCATACATTTTGATCCCACTTAATGTTCTCTGTTGGGGAACACAACACCCTGTTCACCTCCTGACCTGCTGGCCTCCTGGAGAACAGGATTGTGTGATCATTTCAAGAGCTGTGTTTCACTTGTGGATTTAAATAAGAGGAAAGTTGCCACAGCCAACCTTGGTACAAGCCCCTTGATCACGTGCTGTTAGCAACATAGCTCTGGATTTCTGGTTTAAAGGAACTGATCAGGGAGCAGACCACACTCCGGAAATATTTCCACACATTCAAATACAGATGTATCCATGCAAAAACAATGTTCAGAGCTCTCCCTCTTTGGTCACCTTCTTCATTAAAAATAAATTAACAAAAATGACTTTGCACTGCTGGCATTGCCAGGAAGCTCTTACAAAACACAAGTATCAAAGAACAAAAACCCCAGCCCTCAACAGTGCATGGGGGGTTTGGGAGCACAGCCTTGGTCTGGAGTCAATCACAGCCTTAATGGCCCACATTTGCACCGATTTGCAGTTGGGAAATAGGAGACTTCACCGAGCACATTGCACAAGCAGCTGATCTCCAGCGCAGAGATGTTCCTGGAGCCAGTGAAACAGGGCAGTGAAATGCACTCCAAGCTCAGGAGGGGAAGTAAAAGAGTAAAACGCGGCACAAGCACATTGACTAAATGTAAGTGCACAGGACTTTGTCACCTGTGTGTCCATGCCAACGTGCTCTTGCTACGACACATCCAGACATGATCCATCACTCAACAGAATGTGCCTCATGTCCCATGAAGGACAACAGGCAGCAGATAAATCTGGTCTAGTCCATATGGTGAGGAAGAAGCCTTTTTCCCCAGCCTAAAGATTAACGGCAATTGTCAGAAATCTTAACGGGGGCCAATGTAAAGATAATTTTAAACTTACAGAAATTCCTAAGCGGTTCATCATGCCTTGTCATGAAGTAATAACCACATGCAAAAGCTGAATTTAGTGTTAGACAGTCTATGGGGAAATAAAGGGCGGAGGGATAAAAAAAAAGAAAAAGACTACACTTAAAGCTGAAATGGTTTGCATTTCCCAGTGGTCTCAACAGCCCAACAGAGACTGCTCTGCCACCACCCAACACTAAAAATGATCCACAAAGACCGAAAACACAGCCCAGAGGCAAAACCCAAGAAAATGTTTGCATTCCCTCCAAGCTGAAACATTCCATGGGCAGGTTTCAGCCTCCCAGGAAAACACACCACAGTGTGCAGCAGCTATTTCTAACCTCTGGTTTGCTTCCAGTCAGAACCCCTCCCCTCTTGCATCTCCTAGTGCACAGCCAGGGTTTCCAGCAGCCTTCTCCCTCCTCAGTCAGTGCCACCCTCCAAAACACTTTTTTCACTTTTTCTCTCTTGTCCTCTTTGCCCTCATTTACTCTTTTTCCTGACTTCTCTAGTGAAAGATAAATACCCTCAAATCACCATGATTATAACTATAAAAAAGGTTGCTTAAAAGAGTGCAAATCAGCAATGATATTTAAAGGGTGTCCTTTTAAGATTTGGGGAGGGCTTGTTTGGAAAGAGAGGAGGAGCATGGCCCAAGCCAGCAGCTGGGCCACCAGGTAGTGCAGATGGGCTTCTCTGGAGCACTAGGGCTGCACACCAAGAGAAGGTGAGAGAGGATCTCACCAGGGCTTCCCATGGCCATGGATCACACCCAGAATGGCCCACACAACTCACAAGTAGGTCAGTAAGACGCCAGAAATGCCCCAAGCCACAGCAGCAGTAGCCAAAATTGGGCAGAAGCAGGGCAGGCAGCAAGATCAAAACCCCTCCATGCCTTGGTGGGGCTTCACTGGGCTGAACATGGCCATGATTACTCCCCAGGACTGCATATACACGTGATGTTTCTGAATATAAATAAATAAATACATATATATAAGAGAGAGATTTACAGGAAGAAAAACACAGCCTGCTAGAGAGATTATATGAGCAGAGGAAGCATGCCAAAAGTGGTTGCTGTTTAATTTCAGCATACATACTGCCTCAGGTACAAACAAAAGTCTCAAGAATCCCATTTAAAGCTCTAATCAGGCTCTTCATTCATTTTCTAATTGGTAGAGCCTGATCCTGCAGCATCCAAATGAAGAATCAGGAAGAGAAGAGATGCAGGTCCAAGCTGTGGTCCACTGGCAACACACTCTCAACACACCACAGACATCTGAGGAGGGAGTTCACCCAACCTGGAGCACCACAAAGTATAGAAAGCACCTTACCAGTGAGGCTGTTAACCTTTGGGACTGTCTTTAGTACTCAAATGCTTCATTACTTTTTTTTTTAAATTTTATTTTTATTCACTGCCAGAAGCTCAGTCCCAACAGAGCAGTCAGCCATGAACTCCAAAGGAGTGAAGCAGTTTGAATATCCATGCCTTGCACTGGCTGGGAGCACAGTAGCTCACATGACATCAGAACATCTACCAGGCCACCACAGTGGTAAAAGAGCTCCTGAAAACAGAACAAGTTTGTTTAGAACCTCTGTGGTATTCTCATTGCACAGGCCACCATTAACCACCTGCCCACCTGGAAACAGGGATTTTGGGTTTTTTTACCTCATTGTTTTCCATCAAGATGCATTTGAAGGGCAATAATTGGATAAAATCCAACATATTATCAAAGTGACCTTCCTAATAGGTTTGTTATACACCACAGAAAGTAGTCCTTTGAAGACACTCCCCCAATATGTTTCAGTTTGCTGTTAAAAAAAAGAATAAACGTTTCTCCCTTTGTTGTTTAAAGAATCACTTCTTTTAATCACTACTGAAAAAATAAACTAGAGATATTATTTTTCATTCTGTATTTTTAAATGGATTCAGATGAGGAATCAAGAGGAAATCTCATCACTTCTTTGTTCTTATGAAAAATCTCAGACTGAAAACATCCAGTGCCCTCTTGTTATTGTCAAGCCTAGAGCTATTAAGAAGGTGGTTTTAAGAGATAAATAGAGCAGTGATGCTTCACCTCCTTGTTCAAATGGAGGTTTCAATAAAGCATTGCTGACTTTTAGCAGAGGAATTATTTTGCTGCCTTTGGGCTTTAGGATACCAGCCATCCAAAGAAATCTTTTGACATCAGGATGAGATCTACTATAGGTAGTATTTAATCCTTTAAGACTAAAGGATTAAGCCAGTTGACCAGGAAGAGAAATTACACTTAACACCTGGAAAATTCAAAGCATTTCCAACCTTCTCATTCCAGGGTTGCTCTCGTAGTCCAGACAAGAACACTTACATGGAGTTTAGATTCTACATTTAACAGAAAAATAAACAAGTTTATATTGATCTAAAGCTGAAGACCTAGTACAGAGATGACATTGAAATACCACAAAATGGACTAACAGGCATTTAAAATAAAGGTCCAGAAGATGGTGATCTTTGTCGTTTCTAGGATGGAGAAATGCATGCCTAAAACCAAGGTCAGTCTTCATGAAAAGAAATGAGAAAGCATGAAATGGGTGTGCTGGACATGGCAGCCATGAGCAAGACCTGGGAACAGTTTGCATTCAGCTGTGAAATAGCAAATATCTCTGATAATTTTGCTGCTAACCTAGTTGTGCCTGATGAAATCTGCCTTTCAGATGGCTCGTGCTTTTTTTCTGGCTTTGTCCAAACTTACATCTCAGCCACAAGGAGCATTTACAGCATCCACAGAGACACCAAGTCCATGAGACATAGAATGTATGTCAATAGCAACAGAAAAAAACAAATTCTGAGATAAGGAGAAAAAAAAATCTAACATTTTTTTATTTAGGGAAGAAAGTAATTTTTAACCCCCAGTATGGCTTTGCTGAGTTTGTGCTGGGAAGGTGTGGTCAGCCATTGTTCTGGGCAAATATCGTCACCACTGACATCCAAAACATCTTGGCTTCATGTTTGCTGTTCTGGGCAGTCCTCAGACTGGCAAAGTGAGCCACAGCAAAGCACTAGCGCTGTGACACAGCAGCATTATTGATTTAACTGGTTTGTTTCTGCCTATGTTTAATTGGCTATGTTAATAGCATTTTAATCCACATTTCACTCATATGTGGCTGATAGCGCAACACTGGTGTGGCTGTGGTGACATTTTCTTACCATTGCTGTCTGTCATCAAGCACCAGGCCAGCACTGTGAGGCTGACAATACCAAATGCTTTGTTTAATTAGGCATACTTTACACTATACTGTATAATTCCCCAGCAATGGCTGTTTTTTTTTAAATTATTATTAAATAGGCAAAACCATGAAAAACCTTTAATCAAATAGCAAAGATTTCAGTCATCTTTTAACACCAGCATTTCTAACATTCAAATGAAGATTAATGAGAACTAAGTGGGAAAAAAAAAACCAAACCTGCTGGTAAAGTTGGAAAATCCCCTTTAAAGTTGATGCCAAGCAGCATATCACCAGAGCATCAAGCAACATGATTACCCAAGGTATTCAGGCTTAGAAATATTTTTTCCATATTAACTTAAGATCACCTCATTCCCAGACAAACACTCTATGGGTCTGTCACAAACAGACCTTGGCCCATGAGAGATATTTCCAGAGGATCATGCTCAGCCAGAGACAAGGACATTGTATGTGCCTTTGGGCCACCCATCTCCCAAACACTGTGAAGCCTGAGCAATGAGTAATTCTATTAAGACATTAACCAGGACTTCTCCTAAGAGTCTGCTGCTGCCCAGGCAATGAACTCAGCTCACAGAGCTTAGAGGGCTCAGCTGGTTTTGCTCAGTTCCAGATCTTTCCCAAGGAGAGAGGTTTGGCACAAAGCGTGGCCCTGGGCAGACCCCTCGGACCATGAACAGCTCTCCTCAGCCTCACAGCCCTGCCAAGAGCCAAAGAACTTTGCACTGTCTGAATGCTGGCCATGGTCTACAACTTCTTGGTCCAAATATTGGTTGCCTTCCGCCTCATGTTTCGGTCTGTCTGACGGCCTTCACCCTCGTTTTTCTCCTGCTATATAATCCTGCTTTTATCCACTCCTTCAGTCTCCATCTCTCTCTCACTGTTTCTTTTTTCCTCCCATTTCACCTTGTTCTCAGATTAATAACTTAAAACAGAAGTTGAAAAGCAAAAATATCCTAAATTAATTTGGCATCTGTGCTATTTAGCTGAATCAGATGCCCTGTTTAATTACCCCAATACTATTGTACTATTACTTGGGGAAAAAATGGCACAGGAGTGTGCTACAGCTGCTTCCACAGAATGCACTCTATATAATAATCAGGACCAGAAATATTTTACAAATAGGAAGCTCTCTGGGCTCTGTATGAATCCCAGCTGGCAGTGGAGCCGTGCATTCAGGCAGCGCTGGCCATGCAGGCACTGAGGGCAGCACAGAGGTGCAGCTGGGCTCTCCCAGCCCTGGGATCAGAGTGGGACCAAGGCAGCAATGTCTGCTGCAGGTAGGGACCATCCCCACTGCCCAGGCTCCTTCAGCAAGAGACAGGGCATGTCTACACCTGCCCCTGCTGGCAGAGTCCCCTGCCCACCTTGCAGACCCTTGGTCTCCGCACGAGGCAGCTTTGGAGGGATCCCTGCCTGCAGCTCCGTAAGGCTCTCCACCACCTGCTTCACTCAGAAGGGCAACTTTCACAGCAAACACATCACACAAAATTGTGAAATGTTCCCAGGATAAGGTTTTCCATAGTGCTTGGAGGTGTCTCAGTGTGCTCAGAGGCACTGCTGAGGTCAGATTCAGCACAGGAGAGCAGACAGGGTTTCAAAGGGAAAGTAAAGTGGGGCAATGTGCACAAAAACACCCACTGTCTTTTTGAGAACCATAGGGGGAAACTAGAATGAGGGGCAAGATCATGGAGAATAATAAAAAGTGAGACTTTTGCAATTTTCTGTGAAAGGTGAGAAAACAGATGAAGATTTTTGAGAGCAAACGTAACACACACGTACATGCACATACATACCCACCATCTCTAGATCCTGGGGAGAAGGCAAGCTGCTGCATTGTGTAGGGATTCAAAATGTAGAAAATCAATTGTAAATCACGCATTCTGGATTCTTTGAGATGAAGTGTAATCTGATTTACAATGTTACAAAAAGAAATTAAAGTTAATTCCAACATGATTGCGGGTATACCGCAATTTAATACAACCATGCTGTGGCCTTTAAATCTCCACATTGCAATATGCCAACAGTCATTACTTTTTTTAAGTTTCATATTTTATTTTAAACTATAAATTGGAAATATCACATAGCTTGTTATTTACATTTCAGAATTAGGATCTCTTCTTAGAAACACAGTGCTCTATGGTGGAATACGATTATTGTGCAACTATCGTACAGCTAGGATAGTTAAAGGCACTCCACTTCACCTCATCATTTTTTCTGCTTAAATATTATGCCACATTCTGATTAATACCAGACCAATAAAATCATCTTAGCAATCTGGTTAGAGTCTTTTGTCTACCCAGATGGCCTGCAATGTTAATGTGTGACAATTTCAACAATGAACTAGGACTGTTTTATGGAACCAACATTTGTTCCACTGCTTTTTCTTCTTAGGCTCAGAATTTTGACACAGATGGTACAAATTACTCAAAAAAACAGAAATGTTCATTTAGAAGGCTTAAATATGTGGTTTTACTCAGGCCATCCGAATCTTTTACATTTACAATTCAGTAAAGTTACTAACAACCCTGCTGTAATTAAGGTCTATAAAAATCTTCCCTTCTTTCCCACTTGCTTTTCTCCTTACATATCTACAGCATTTCATTATGCATCCAATTTATTAATATTTATTCCAGTTCTGAAATGTTTTTAATTTTGAAGGATTTACACTGTTCAATCTTGAATCCGATTCTTCATACCTTTCTAATTATGGAAAAGGGGAAAAAAAAACATTTAATCTGTAACCACATCTTAATCCCCCTAGAACCTACACTTTTCTAGATCTTAGAGTAGGAAAAAAAAAAATGATAAAACTATGTCAGCAGCTTCTGGCCAAACAGCACAGCATTTTCAGTGAAGCAGAAGATTTTGTAATCCTGACTTTCCATACAGATACTCAGGAAAGAGTAAAATGTCTCTGAGAAATTACAACAGGAAGAGGAAACTAACAGGATTCTTATCAAGTGTTTTCAAGAGAGAAAGGGTCTAAGAGAAACCCTGGACTAGAGACAGACGCACTTACAGTTTGACTGAGCCTGTAAAGACAAGAGGTTATTGTGCAAAAC
Organism: Vidua chalybeata; assembly: GCF_026979565.1. Taxonomy (NCBI): domain Eukaryota; kingdom Metazoa; phylum Chordata; class Aves; order Passeriformes; family Viduidae; genus Vidua; species Vidua chalybeata. Next base: position 6,841,947 of record NC_071540.1, read on the forward strand.
TGCCAGAAGACAAGAGAGTTAACGTAGAGCAACTGCTCTGGAGCTTTTGCTGCTACCCCAAGGAAAGGGAAGCTGGCACAGGCTGTCCTGTCCAGCCAGGGTCACGTCCTGCAACACCAGAGCAGCTCCCCCAGACAAGCTTCCTGCCCGTACCTCCAGGCAAACCACCACGGGGGCTCCCCGGAATGGTTTGGCCACTCACAGAGGTGTGGAGGAGCACCCCAGAGGCAGAGACCTTGCTCTGCTCCAAGCCCAGGCACCCACCAGTCCTGGCGCAGGGCACTTCAGCCCAGCAGAAGCCATGGTCTGCAAGAGCCCTTGTGCTTCCAGAAAGTCTTTGGGGCTCATGGGAGAGATGGCTGAAATCCTCCATGCAGGTGCACAGCACCCTGTGAGTTCCCACAGCAGGGTTTGCTTTCAGCACATCCTTCCAAAGTGGATCCTGGCACCAGGCACAGCCCCAGAAGTCTCGTGCCATTTCACAGCACTGCAGTTGCTAATGTTTATTTCAGTGCCTTCAGCCAATTTACCTGAGCAGAGTTCTTCTTTTGACACTTGCTGTATCTGTGTGTGGTTTCAGCATCATTCTGATGCTTTGGTTTCTGGCCGACGATGCCTCTATGATGGCTTGGTTTTATTATTTAAACAAATAATTTAAACAATAAAATCAAATTTTAAAACCAACATAAAACCCCATGACTGTCCTTTTCAGGCCTTGCAGAAAGTACACTATATGCCTGATGCTCCAATTCATTATGATATTCTATTAGATCTGCCAACAGAAAGTGCATTTTGAGTTTCTAAATGTTGTTTCCATTAGAATCAATCACTCCATGCAATTAAGCCAATAGGCTCTCACCATTTCTGCTGTTATGAGCTAAACCATCCTAAATATATTGACAGCTGTCTCCTGGAAGATGACACAAATTAGGTGGAGGGGGCATAAGCCTAAATGTCACCAGTGATAGGACAACAGTTATTCTTTCAGAAATCCACCTAATTTTCATACCCCATAAGGCACACTGTAGACTTTTTATTTTTTTTTGCATTGGCAGCATGCAGTAATCGATGTTTTGCATATTACAATCAATAACATGCTTAAATGTTTAAGTTTTGCATTCTTTTGCGATAAACATTGATATATTACAAACTATGTAAAACTGTTCATTGGACTTTTTGTTTGCAGCATGTACTGTATCATTCAGCAAATAAGTGAGCTAAATATTGTTTGTTACAAAACAGATGTCACATGAAATTATGCCATATGTGCTATTAAACATTTTTCTTTCTTTTTTTTTTTTTTTTTGTAACAGTGAAACCCAAGATTTCGTTTCAGAAGTGAGTGTATTTGGCTTTTCAAGGACTTGAAGCATGAAAACAACATCTCTTAAAATATTTTTAAATCTGCTGTGCATCTTGTAATCCAGTTTCATAGGTGGAATCTGAGTGTTTTAAATGTAGATACATTAAAAATAATGAAATATGCTAAATGTAGGCTTGCATTACTACTTTTCCACAGGTCCTACTAATTTATCATAGGGGAAAATGAGAATTTTCTAGTTTAGCCCCACCACTTAAATGCTAAGACTTTTATCACATTGGTACCTTTAAATACACATTCTGTAACTTGAAAATTCATATACCATTTTCAGTCACCTAAAAAAAAAAGTCCAGTTAGTGGATGTATAAAATTTTCTGTGAACAGTTTTGTGAATAGGGGACTCTCTGAGGTCAGGGATGGTCAATGCAGACTTGCTTCAGGGTGAAACCCAAACCCAGTAACTGCACGAGGAAAAGGAACACATTCCAAGACTCAACATTAATTGTTTTGACAGAACCATATATGTGAAAGCAGAGCAATCTATATCTCTAGACTCTCAAAGTGTGAACTCCACAACAGAGTGAGCAGAATGCAGGAAACATGTTGCTAAGAGCCACACAGTAAAACAAAATCTGGTTGCCACAAGAAGAGTGACATTGGCATCAGAGGCAAAGACACTTACACCCACAAAAGGAAACACAGCACACTGGGAAAGCAAGGAGAAGAGGAGCAGATGCAGCAGCATGAGGAAGAAACTCAAAGTATAGATCTTCAGACTCCATATGTAGTTTTCTTTCTCTTATTCATCAAAAGGAGGAAGACAGGGTAAACAAAAAGGGAGATAAAGACAAGAAGGTGAAGAAAATATTTTTTTCTTCTTTTCCCCCCCTGAAGGCAAATACTTGCTTACATTTCTAAACATACTATCTTTGTGAGGCTTCTCTGTAATACAAATAACTAATTGCTTGCCAGTGAGCAGTAAAACTGAGAAGAAGAGTCCTTGATCTCCCAGCTTGGTAGAGATTCCTGAGGCTTCTAGTCAGTAAAAAAAGCCCTGCAAATAAACTTTAACACTTCAGTGGATGGAGTCTCTCCTCCAACACTACGAGCTTCCACATGAAGCCAGACAAACTCATCTTAGACCCCAGGACACTGTGCCAGGCCTGGTGAAGCTGCCTTCCACAGGTCACAGCAGCTGCTGTACTGTATCAAATCCCCTTCCTGCTTTCTCCTATTTCCTGAAGGTTAGTGTCACCTTTTTCACATCCTATCCGTCTTTTTGCAGGTTCTTTTGGATTATTTGTGGGGGAATGGCAGATGGGGCCACCACGAAGGATGACTGCTGTGAGTCGTTCACACCACCACACACATGGGAGACAGATAAAGAGCACTTTATTGGCTCACTGAATTTTTCCCACGAGGAGAAGCTTTTCCAGCACAGTGATGCAGCAAAACTCCAATGTCTCCAACCAGCCAGCCCCACCAGCTCTGCCTTAGACTGACACCAGGAGGATGAGCCCTTGTTTTGGTGCCCACCCTGCAAGTCAGCTCAGAGCTCTGGGTCCCAGAGATCCCTTGTCACCACAGGGATGGGCACCTGGTGCCAACGTGTGCCCCTCAGACCTGGTGCTGCAATGCCAAGCACCATCCTCAAAGTGCTGGTTTTTCCATTTTCCTGATCTAACATGCCTTGGCCAAGTCTAAACAGGGTTTTCTACTATAGTGCAAGACACAGTAGAAGCAGATCAAGCATCTCCTGGGAAAAAGTACAACCATGGAGCAGCAGGCAGGAACAGCTATTCTGCAGTTACTTCCTTCATGGCAAATCCTTAGTTCACACAAGATCTTCAGCATAGGAAACATACACAACTTCTAAAAAAATATCAAACACAGGTTTTTTTTTTTTTTTTTTTCCCTGAAAATACACTATTTTCCACACAAGATTATTTTTAAATTATATAGCTAGATGCCAGCTTTTGGGGTGGTAGATTCTTTACAAGTGCCAAGGATCTGAGAGTGGGAAAGATTACAGGTAACCCTGCAACCCTGATTGAATGCAAATAGAGCTGTAAAATCTTCCTCTTCTCCCTGCCTCCATATTGCACCTTATGCAGCAAAGTGCTTAGTGCATGATAAAAATAGCTAGATCTTTCAAAGTCTTAGAAGAAAGGTACTTGAGTGTTTTTCTTTAAATGTTGTATTTTCTTAAAGGCAACATAATGAGGTCAACCAAAGCTGGATTCAAGCTGATAAACTGTGTTTAGGAGAAACCAGAGGTTGAGCGAGGGGGTTTTAGCAGAGGAAAACAAAGAGAATGATTGCAAAAGTCAGATCTCAAAATGTTAATCAGATTCAGAAACATAAAACATGACAATTTAATGGTGTTTGGTTAAAACCAGAAAATTTTAAAGTTCTAAGCATCTTACATTGAATTCTAATACTTTTTTAATTATTAGATATAAAATGCTTACAATTTTCACTGAAAATTAGACTTGGTAATTTATATTTCTTGTTTATACAGTACAATTTGCTGATGAAAAAAATGTGCTAAACTTATTGATTCATGACCATAATTGTTTAATTATTTATCATTGCAGAATTATATTAGCATTTATAATAATGCAGATGTGCACAAAGGCTAAGAAGTCATATACAGCTTTTGTTTTGTGTTTGCTGTGCTGAAATTAGGTTGATCCAGGTTGTGTGTGCACACTGCATATTGCAAGTGTTGCAACTCGGTGTCTCTTGGTTTTGCTGGAGTTAGAGGGGGTCTAACCAATAGCCACAGTAATGAAAGTGCTCCGATAGCTAATAAAGAATATAAATCCAAAGCCAACAGCATCTCACAAGAAGTCTCCTCTCAGGCTGATTCCTCTGTTACCATGATGCACATTAAATTCAGTGCAACACACGCACAGCTGTTTGCTCCGTACCACCCACAGCAAAGGAAGAGCTCGTGTGTGTTTGGTACAGGGGAAGCCAACGAGAGCTGCACACCACAAAAATCACAACCAGCTAAGCCAGCCAAAATCTTCTGCGTGAGGCCAGTTAAAGAAGAACATAAGATCTCTTGATATGAGAGAAACACATCCCTTTAATTTTCATCTTTATTTTAAGGGATCATAAACAGTGGAAGAAAATGACAGATGCCTCACTTCAGCCTCTCCTCCCCTCTGTGTGCTAAATCTATTCCCTCAAGGAGCTCCAATAAGACTGACATACATCCCTTTCTGAAGAGCTGCTAAAATAGCTTTGCTATGGGCTTCACAAGAAATTTGTAACACTGAGTGTGTCTTTCTGGACTCATCCTTTTGACATATTGAGAGCCAAGGCTGCCATTGCCTCTCCCCTCCGCGCTCTTTTCACCTAACACTATTTACTGGTGCTACCTTTTCATAATTAAGAGTCCGTATCAAAGCAGTTGTAACACCATTTAAGCAGCTTTTCTAAGGAATCAAATCTAAATGAAAAGGCAAAGTATAAAAATGCCCCATCTTCCACTGTGCCTAACTGATTTGCTCTGCATTTTATCCTCAGGGAGGTGCTGATTCCAAAAGCCAGGGAAGAAGGACCATTCACAAAAGCAGCATCACACAACCAGCAAGGACTGACTGTGCATTGTACACCCACACATGTCAAGGGTCTCTGGAAGCAGCCCCCCAGCCATGCTCTGGCCGTGGTGGCTGGATTGTTTGTCACAATTCACAGAGTGAGCATTTAACCTACTGACTCCTGCATCACAGCACAGGCCAGGTATTTGTTTCTTTTGTTAGACTAATATTGGTAACAGAATAACACACTCATTAGTGGTGATAATGATTATACAGCAAGGTAGAATAGCAATTCTTCCAATGTACCGCACAGAGGAGTCAGTTTCATTAATTAATGAAATTTATTAAAGAACACAAGACAATCAAAGAAAACACACTTTGGTTAAGCACTTTCTCAGATGTTGATCATTGGCTCAGTAACTTTAAACCTTTCCACCTGCTATAAAAATGCTACATGTGCCATACAGAGGGAAGAGGGACAGGAGAGCACACCCTGGCTCAGAGATGGGCAAGCACTCTCCCCTCCTTGGCTGGCAGGAACAGAAGCCCCCACAGAGGCTGCAAAGGGCTCAAGAGCAGGAAAAACCCAGAGGAGCTAGATAGCAAAGGATGAACTGTGTCCCCACACTGAACAGATCACTCCATTTCCCAGCTGGCTCTGTCACTGTGTAATGTAAGAGACCAGTTCCTCTGGAAGTGCTTCTGCAAGGCCCTAGCCACACCTTCAAGAAGTTTGGGCAAGGACTTCTTCTGAGCAGGATTGTTTCAAACACTTTGCACTTATTAAAACCTGAATCCTCATAAACCTCTCACAGGGATGGCACTTTAACAAATGATTTACCAGAACTGCAGAGCAACATACAGGTTTTGGTTTTCCCAATGAGAAAAAGAAAAACAAAAAACCAAACCAAACAACTATGGCAGAGTAGAGACTTGAATCCAAGTTCCCAGTCTCAAAGCTATCATAGGCAGCAGTGCCTGCATTTCTTTAAGTGATCACATTCCTACATGACTGTCACGTCAGATTTTAATTCTGGCCACCAACACACTGCCATTTGCTATCTGGGGGACTTATTGGCTTTCCCAAGCAAGGAAATACCAGAGTGTTCAACTGTGCATTTACTGCTCAGACATTTTAGGGTGAAAAAAGGGAGTGACGAGAAGTAAGATTGCTATAGGGGCTGCAAGACTTAGTTTCCTGAATTTCCCCAGGAATTAGTTACATGACATAGTATTTCTGATCTTCCAATTTGATCCTTGATTTTTAGTTCCCCCGCCATGAGACAGCAATTGCTCAGTGCTGTGCAGAGATGCTTAAGAAATTGGGAAATGCCTAAATACAATAGACACAACAACAGGGGACTCAAAACATGCCGTGGCAGCAAACCAGAGAAGGTATATCTCACCTTAATTGCTTACTCTCTTTTGTTCAAATACAAATGTCTTTTAGGAAATGACAATAAACTGCAATCTATTTTTATTATGGTCTTTCCAGGTGGTGTCATATCTACATTAAACCAAAAGTGTCTGGTAAGATCTGGTAGGATCAATGTGCCAAAAGTCAGACCCTAGTTCGGTTTAAAGGGTTTTTTTAGACCAAGACCTAGCCATAAACCAGACAGACACATCTAACAGCAGAGAACGAGTTTTTTAAGTAATGCTTTCTGGCTTGTCAATATTTGCTGCAGAAGTTTAGACATTTGGGAGAAAAGGCAAATTTAACCCTATTCCTTCAAGAAAACATTTAAAAGCCGAAGTCAACAAGACTTTGTCTAAGGAAGAGGATTTGAGGGTTGTTGTGATTTCTGCACAGGACTTGGTGCAAGTCACTTCTGAGTGTCAGAGTTTATTGCATTTCTTGGATCTCCAAATGGAAACTAAGCTCATTCAAAATTCACCTTATAAAGGAAGTGCTTACAACTCCTAAATCATGACCCAGAACTCAGTATTTCAGGTCACTTATTTGCAAGATAAAAAAACACTTACCTGTTGCAGTTCTTACTAAATGATGTGTGAAGTCACTACACTCATACAAGGCTGATGTAACTCAGTAGCCCAAAATGCCTTTTCCATCAGCACCAATCTGGAGCAACTGAGCTTTCAGTGAAGGAGCATAACTTCATGCAAATTGTCCCATGTCCTTAAAACCAATGCCCCTGAAGTCAGAATGAGAGTGCTGCAGAAACTAACCCAGGAAAGAACTGCTTTAACACGCTTAATGAAGAAATGAGGTGGAATGGAAATGAATTTTCACAGCAATCAATGCAATATTTCAATGTTTCCTTAAAAAGTCTGGCTCCTCTCCTGCCAGGTTGCCCCTTCCTCCTTTCCCATTGTATTTCCATCAATTTAGAACTTAAATCAGCAAAACAATCGTGTGACTTTCAAAAATGCTTGAAAGCTATAAGCATGAAAATGTATTTTTTGTGGCTGTGTGCAACCGTGAAACATTTTTTAATGAAGAGATTGAAGTTGTATCTGCTCTCTTACTTGCCTGGGTTTGCTGTCACCAGTGCTGCACCCCCACAACTTTATAATGGTTAACACGAAAGCACGTCTGGACTACAATGGATGGGTTTTGTCCTTCATTAGAATCATTGGTTTTCATCACACTTTATTTTCAGTAATTTTCCTTTAAAATAACTCTTTGAACCAAAGCCTACATTCCTCTCTTGTTCCAACACTAATCTCCTATTTGCCAGTCCTCAGGATTCACACATATTGCTATATTTGGTGTTATTCCTAAAGCTCTTCATAATTACACCACAATTAATTCCTTAAATTTAAAAGTGTTTTGAGCTCTCCTAATTGTAGAGACAACTTCAAGAATATTGCCAAAATAATCGAATGGTCTCCAAGTGACAAAGCAATGAACAAAAATCACTTTAAAATAAAAAACCCTCTTCATAAGCCAACATCGTATTTGTGGGGAGAAGGACTCACAGCTGCGAGCGCTGATGTTTAGTAACAGAAACTGCTCTTGTCACAAAGATCCTGGAAACTTTATACTACTTCTTAAGGTTAGGGAGGTCATGCAGGAAAAGTGCTAAACCCCCACATCTTCCAGTTCCCAGATGGATGCCTTTTTCACAGACATGCAGATCCTAGACTGCCTTCTTATCTCTTTAACATCCCTTCCATGAACTGTCTACTGATCCTGCAGCTGAACCCACCACAGCTGCCATCTCTTCCTGCTCCTTCAGCCTCTGCACAGGAGGCCAAGGCCACGTTCAGGCAGCCCAAGAGCTTCCACGCAGCACCGAATGCGCTGCACCCTCCAACAGCCACAGCTCAGCACAGGGGGGACTGCAATCCCCTTCTGTCCTCCACTGAGACAAGGACACCTCTCTGGTGGCAGCAGAACAAAATTATGTGCCCAGGCAGAGATACCAACACACAGCTCAGAGGAAATCACCACCTGCACAGCACAAAGCGCATGGGGCACACAAAGGAACGCCTCTTATACACCTCAAAATGAACTGGAGCTGGAGAATCTCCAGAGCATAGAGGAAACCTCATTTTGTCACTCTGTTCACAAGTGTCTCCTGAACATAAAGAGTTCAGAAAGACCTGTGGTTTAAGGGAATTAAGTTTCATTCTTCAGGTAAAAATAAATTGAGGTAAACAAAGTAAAGCCTTCTTCCCCCTCCTTCTGACAGCACTGAACTCTCAGAAAGCCTCTCCAGGCCTGAGCAGCAGAGCCTGAGTCACTTACTCAGGACTGGAAATGTACAAAGGCCCGTCAGGGGAGTCCTGTCCTGTAACCCACTGCAAGGTCACCTCCACATCAAGCTGATTTCAGAGCTGCACAACACTGAACAGACTCTCTGGCTGTTCCCCTGATCCCAGAGAGCACGACTCCCACTGCAACATGAGAGTTAGCCCAGTATTCTAATCATCACCCAGGCCCCAAAGAGCGTTCAGACTGAAGAGATGGGCAAAAAAGAATCTTTTAGGAGATAAGCATAGTTTTGTCTCTGCATAATGAGAGTAAAACATGAGATATCTAAATCTTTATCCCATATTCATACATTTATAGCCAAAAAAACAAGGAACAATATCAGAAATGTTCCAAGAATACTATGCCAGTACTTATCTGGTGACACTTGAGATGAAGAAGATAATTGGAAGGATGATTGCATTGGGCTTGTTGTACTCCATTGATAAGAAAGGTTTTAGAGAGCCCGTTCAGTATGCTCAGCCATGATACAAGATGCCAGGAGAAAACAGAGTACTGCAGCAGTGACAGCACCTCAGATCTATTGAAACATTAAAATGGAAGATAAAGCAGGCTCTGAAAGAAGCAATGTTGGGCACAGTTTGCTTGATGACAAACATTTGGACAAATATCTAGATGTCAGAACACCTCTTAATCACTGCCCTCTGACTGTCACCCTGCATTCCCATGCAAAAATCTGCCTGTAAAGGAGAAGCCTTTGCTGTCCCTCCCCTTGGAAAAGACCAGTGAGAAAAACACCAACAGCCCAAATCCTGCGTGGCTGTGCTCTCAGGATCTGCCAGCAGGGCTGACGTGAAGTCCAAACCCAGGAAAAACACGAGGTGATCGCTTGTTTTCCTGTTCTATTTATTAAACAGTTCTTCCTTGATTATAACTAAGCACTAAGTTTCTGCAATACTAGCAAAATCTGTAACGGTTTCTATAACCCTCATGATATTCTAAGCTAACTTCAGAGGCAGAGCAATTTACCAGAACTGCAGCTTAAACAAGTTTGAATTTCATTTGCTATATATATGAAGAGAATGCTCTTACTGAAAAAAGAAATGCATGAGCGCACATTAAAGCAGAGCTTTGATTCTGAACTCTTTATCCTGAACTCTGAACAATGGATACTTATGAATCATTTGTGCTGCATACTGAAGCCTTTTGAACTGGTAACAAGAGAAATCAGTTCTGCTAATGCATCTCTCATCCCAGATCTCTCACTCATCCAGATTTTAAATCTGAAACTTAGAAGAATAAAACCATCTTTCTGGAAGGACCAAGAGTATTTTGGAAAACAGACTGGTCAGAGGGGAGGGGAATTTCAGGCTGGGGCAATAAGGAGATTGTGTGCCGGTTCTGATTTTCAAGACCAGATGTTTAAAATAAATGTCTGACAAAGGTGGGGAGGAGGCATTACAAAATGGTTAGTACTGCATGCTTTTGGGGTCTGTCTGGGCAATATTATCACTCTGTGGTGTAGAGCAAAACTGAATCATGGAGGTCCTACTGATTGGGATGATATTAAGTAAAATTTTGGATGTGGACACAACACTGGATTACAGTTTAGGAACCTATTCTTTATGTTGGCATAAATTTGGTCCTGGTAATGAAAAAAACAGTGCCACAAAGGTAGGAATTCTCTCTTAAGGAAAACCAGCCTTACTAGTACTATATAGTCTTTCTATATGAGTCCTCTTTAGTCCTTCCCTACTTCTTACAGTTAACAGAAAATGACCTTAGCTATGAAGGAAAAGGCTCCTACTTACGAATTTTATACAAGCCAGATGTAGCAAGTTCCACATTTGAGGATATGTTTCACGGAAGAGATCAAACTCAGATTAAAAGAACTAGAAGTGCAGTCTGCACTGATGCCTGGACAGACATGTGCCTCCAACTCCAGGCTTTTGAGAATTCCTTTTAAACAGGAAAGCGTGCAAAAAAAAAAGCTACTGAAATTTTATAAGAGATAAATTGCACAATACCAACCTGATTAAATTTCAAATGCTATCAACTTTTGCTTAGAGTCTACGAGAGAGAACAGACCTGAATGGAGAGTGCAGCCATTGAAAATGCTTTCCAGGCAGGTCCAGACATGTGACCAATGAATGTCCACATTAAATGACAATGTCACTAACGACAGAAGCATTGCAAGATCAAAGGAAGTGCACAGTCAGAACTCTGCATTTCAGTGCAAAATTCACCCTTGGTATTAGCAGAGATGACCTCTGGCCGACAAAATGCCTGCAGTGCCCCAGGTGCACATATGCATGGGACAGGCTGGCATCAGCACACTGCTGGTGGGAACATGCTGCACTAGTTAGATGCCTGTGCAAGATGCACTGAGATAAAACCAGGCCCACAGAGTAAGCCAGTCCCTGCTCCTTGCCATGCAGCCACAGCTTCCCAATAAAGCCCATTTCCTCTGGCAGTTTCCCAGGTAGGTGACTGCACCTGGGCTCAGCTACTAAAGGCATTCGGCAGCTCACAAAGGGAAGGTGGTGGGAGGAAGCAGAGATCCCGAGGCAGCCCCAGAGCAAGCTCAGCAGTGTCCAAGGGCACTGTCCAAGGGTCTGTGGTACTGGGACACTGGGGAACTTCAGGGTCTTGTGGCTCCATCATCCCACCTGTCCCTTTTCAGCAGTGACCACTGTCAGGTGTCACCACTGCCCACGTCAAAGTGCAGGTGAGCCTCTGTCATAGTCCTCTTCCTACAGAGATTATTTGTGGGCAGGGTGCATTTAATAAATTACTTAAATCTCAAATTCTTGATGCACTTGTAATCCTCAGGGTTTCATAAAATGTTTTTTTTTACTCTCTTTATAACTATATACATACTTAGGATTAAACAGTGGTAGAAAGCACGTACTTTCCTAAGTACATGCCATAAATACTTTCATATGCCAAACTGAAAGCTTCCTCTCTCATGTTTAGTGACCCTCAAATCACACTTCTTTCAGATCACCCAACTGTTACAGTAATAGCAAAAGCAACAGGATGGAAATAGCAAAATTCCATGCACATGCACACTTTAGGCTATATTCACAAAAAGGAACAACCTCTCCCCTGAAATGCAGCCAGCTCTGGGCTAAAATGAGTTTTGATTTAAGAAACAAAACAACTCCCCAGCAATTTTGGAGAAAAGACAAGTTTTGCATAGGGCAGCTCTGCTCATCTAAAGCAAGCAGCAGAGTCATAGGAATGTCTTCTTGCAGAAAGAGCAAGCCTGGAAGTCACCCTACTTGCTAAATAGCACAGCACATTGATTGCTGCCTGAAAAACATGAATCTGCATTTTCCAGGAAGCTCAGAGTAAGATTTGGATAACCAAGGAGTTTCCCCATAGATGGGGAAGAGCAACAGTGAAGGAATCAGAGAACAAAGCCCCAGCGCAGTGGTGCAAGTTCTCATTTGCAATACTAGAGCTGCTCTATATGCTGAGCTCCCATCCTTCAAGAGCAGGTCAGTGTTTTAATGTGGATTGGGCACATAAATGCAGATCAATTTATGCATTAAAAAAAATCATCTACATGTGCATTTATTTCAATTTCATTTTAGTGAATCAGGTCCTGATTCAATGCTAACTGAAAACCCTTGAAATAACTGCGAGCTTGCTCATAGCCAATTCTGTGTCACCACTATGAAATTAGTAGTGAAATTAAATGGCTCAACAGTGCTAAGACATTCCCCAACTACTCCAGCAAGCAGTCGCTCACCTCTAAGGTTAACAGGATAAAGGCTGGATAAAGAAACTACTCATTATACCAGCTCTACAAAGAAGCAATTATGAGACTTTATAAAGTGGTTTCAAATATATTTTGCAAACTAGGACTCAGACAAATATTAGTGGCAGCAAATTACAGTACTTAGCAGAATTATCACCAGAAAAGAGACTCTTTTAATCTATGAAAAATATCAACAAAAGATGTAAATATGGACTCCTCGATGGGTGGTATATCTTGAAGAAAATATACATCTAATCTCACAGTGTGTTACCTCCAGTACCTGGAGAGAAGGTTAACAATTCAGAGCTGTTTCCTACAGCTATAGAATATATTTTGATGTAGATTTGTAGATATCACAGACTTAAAATCTATTGTATAATCACAGGGCAAGTGCAGGGAACCTGGGGACATACTTCTCCACAGTAAAGTGCTGGAACACGGGCTTTCATTTTAATCAATGCTATTCCCTGTTTTTAACAAATTATATTTCATTCTGTGGCCTTTAGGTTCTATTTTTCTGCACATAAACAGCAACAGTGTTTTCCCCACCACACGTACAATTTGCAGCTGAATCCTGGCATTACACAAGTGTTTATCTCCACGTGTGACGGGCAGCTGGGAGAGCACAGAGTCACCCTCACTGAGCTTCAAGCACCAGATAATGGTCTCCAGAGCAGCCCTACTTGGATACCAACAGATCTGTGGCTGCTCCGGGTTAAACTGCACATGCCAGCAGGAAAACTGTTGGTGATCCAGGCATTCACAATGCCCATGCATTCCACTCCTCACAGTCCCATTCAATGGGTGAATGAGTGGTGGGAACCAGCACCTTGGGATGCCAAGCAATTACTGCAGGTTAACACCAGGATAACAGTGAAAAATTTGCCCATGCTGTCACACACAATTTGTGTTCAAACACCCTGAATGCCAATCTGCAATTCGGGAAGTCAAAGATTTCTCCAGCTTTGGCCTCTCCTTGCTCAAAGCATGAAGCACCCCCAGTGGAGGCCAGCGCTTGTCCCACATGGCCAGCTACTGTCACAGGCAGAAAATGCTCCTGTGGCTCCCTGACATTTCTTTCTCTTTCAGTCCCTCTTTCTTTGAAGGAAGAATATGCATGGTTTTAAATACCTTCCATTAAAATCACATACAAAGTGTTTTGGACAGTACTCCAGCAGATCTGGGAAGTGACCCTGATCACACACTCTGGAAAAAGAGACAACTTCCAGGGCAGGGGCCTCTCTTCCCATGAGTGACCTCAGTCCTCCTTGAGCCCACTCCCAACCACATTTACCTGGAAGCTGTGATAGCTGCCAGCAGCAAGAATCTGAAACCCTTTGCATTAACTGAATGCATCTGAGAAGCAAGTTTCCATGGGCTCTTTAGCCCTTCCTTGCTTCATTCATGTGAATTTGTGTTTGGCAAGCTCCAAAACATTCAGAGGTCAGGTTTTAGCTTAATTAAGAAACCACAGAAATCCAGACAATCATCCAAATCTTCTGAGCCCTCAGAGTGTGGGAAAGTAAAGTAAGAATATCACACGCCAGTAATTTCTCTGAAGATTTCTCATGTTTGCTGTTTTGAACAAGCCTTGAAAATACCAGAACTTTTCTCTCTTTCACACTTGAACTTGAGCTCAACAGAGACCCCACCAAAAACTCAATGCAAAACACCTGAGCTCTGGTGCATTACTATTTGCAGCTGCTTCATTTTCCAGTGTCCCAGAGTTGCTTTTCAGACTCTTCCTCAGGAAATCTGCTGGGGATATCACTTCTACCTATATTCTGTCACATACCACTTCTTCAGTTTCTTTCACCAGTTCCTTCACTTTTAAAATCCATCTTCTTAAATTTGGAAAATAAATCCTCCCCTTTGTTCCCCAGGTGGGTATAATTCACCCCTTACTTCTCCACATTTGCCATCTGACTCCTGGATGAAACAGCAGAGAGCTGCAGCGTCAGCAGTTCCTAAAGAGACCAGCCCTTTCCCTCACTCTTTGGATAATGGTTGCTCCATGAGATCAATTAAAAAAAGAAAATGAAAACAGGAATTGATACCCAAGCCTAGGCCCTTGCCCAGGCTAAGGGCACCAACAATTGCAGAGATAATTTAGTGGTGCTCTTCTGCCCTCATTTTGTCCATGTTTATTTATGCATCTTTCTGTTATACGCATTGTACATTAAAGTCAATAGCCTACCACCGCTTATCAGAAAACAAGTGGAGCCAGACCTGGACTTCTATAAATAAGATTTACTCTATTGGCTAAATAATGACATCTAAACTGGTCTGATTTAACTGACTATGGCAGTTCTTAGAGCAAAATTTAATTACACTTTGTACTTATTACAGTTCCTTTGTGTGCCTCTTGCTTCCCAGCAATTTTGAAATATAGACTTAAGTCTGCTGTACAATACATCTCCATACCTATAGTGACATGTGCTAACAGATGGCACCACGAGCACAGAGCAGCAGATCAGCGTGAGTTGTCAGTTTTGGTGGCCACGTTTTCCCTTAAGTTATCTCAGCCCAGCAAAAAATGGCATGAAATAATCACTGTCCATTTCCCGCGGGCTGGGAAGAGCATGACTCAGCAGCAGCACTTTTTATAACATCCAGACACTTGACTTTCTAGAAATGCTTTTATATTTATGGAGTGCATTCATTATGGAAGTCTGCTAAGTGATGGATGCTCCGGGATGATGCTGCTCAACCATAAATGCAGCAAGAGCTCCGAGATCTCAGGGCCTTGGGTGGGCTGGGCAGCGCTCAGGAGGAGGCGAGTGACGTGTGTTTGTGTTTGTCGGGTAATAGTGCTCCATAAAATTATATTAGATGTGCATTAGGGGCTGTAACAGAAGACAGGAAGAGTAAAGGATACACAAAAGCAGGAAGGAAGAGCACATGCAAGGGCACTGGAGAACGCTCACATGGTTCTGCCTCCCCACTGCTCTGCGCCATGGGGAGCTGCCAATCCTCTCACAACCACGGGACACAAAACTGGGAAGGAGCCACGAGGTTTGGTGTCACACCCTACCTTCACATTTCACATGCACTTTATCCCATTCAGAGGAAATTTAGCACTAGCCCAAGGGGGGGGGGGGGGGGCGTTCAGCACCAATGTTAAAAAACCCACACCACAGTGATGATACCAGCACATACTCCTAACACAATTCAAAAATGAGATGCCCTAAACCTCATCTTTCCCTCAAGCTCCCAAACTTCAGAGCCCTTTAAGACCTATCCTGCAAGTTCTATCATCCTCTGATTGCATTTCCTGAATTCACACTCCAAACACATTCATGGCACAGCCTTGCAATGCCTGTGAACAGCCTCAGAGCTGGGAGCAATGGAGCTGCTATCACCTCACCAGGGCCAGGTATAACACCCCAACACCTGCCCAATTTCAACCCCGAGTTGCCTGAACATCATGGGAAATGTAGTGCTTGATGATGACGACTCCTCCTCTTTTTCTTCCCTCTCCCTGTTCCCAGCCACACATTTCTCTGGGAGCCTTGCACCAGGGATGTCAAGTTGACAGAGTCCAGGCTCCGTTGGTGCATCCCCAGGAAGAAGCTTCTTTCTTCACAGCCTTCAAGGACACAACTGTCTCCTGACATTTTGGACCTTCATCTGGGGAAAACCCACAGAGGCTGAATTTAGCTACAATTAAATGTCAGTTTAATTAATGTAGGTTTTTCTGGTGCCTTCTGTTTTAGCTTTTATGACTGCCCAACCACTGATTATTTATTTGTTTTAAAGGATTCATTGTTCTTCTATTGATGCCTGAAATCAAGGTCTCAAAGCAACATCCTCCAAATCCTTTATGGAGGAGAATCTGTATTTTTAAAATGATTGGTGGAACATTCTTAGTTTTTGTGTTTGCATGTAGAAAACCACTTATGTACAGCTCTAAATATGACTAAGTGGACTACAGACAGTTCAGAGGATAGGTTGTTACTAGGCAGATAAGAATTTCAGATGCAAACTTGAAAATATAATTGGCATGTGAGCAGGTAGCAGGAAACCATGTAGAATATATTTTCTGAAGATCTACACTTCCACCATTTCTCTGCAGTGGAAATGCATCAGCACATGATTTTTACCATCAAAGCCCACGATGTTGTAACCTACTGCAGAATTGTGGCCTTAGGGTTCAGTAAATTACTGTAAAATAATTTTAAATGTTTGCTGTTTTCTTTCAAAATGAAAAATACAGAATGAAAACCTCAAAAAACATCACACAGAAATAACTGATTTGGTTATGTTACAGCGTGAGTGTGGAAGTGCTTTTAAAGCCTCTCTGTGGCTGGGTGGGTGCTGGGGGTGCTTTGGGGTCCTGGTCCTGCCATCAGACCAGGTGTGGCAGAGTTCCCCAGCTCCAGCACACTGCCCTGGCCACCTCATGGTTGGAGGATCTATGCCTCAGGCACTAAAAGAATACGTGTGAATTACGTGCTGCATCCAGCAGCAAAATTTTTCAATTGAGGCCAAGAAGAGGAAAAATTCTACAGGAAGATGGGTCTAATTTTAATTACAGCAGCACAAATACAACCCTGACAAACCCCTGCAGAATAGACACCTCTTAGCATTTCCCTCTCAGAACCACAGCAAAAAACACATGAAAGGTCATATACAAGATAGGATTTGACACAATAAGATTTCGCTCCCATGTTAATGCACCTCAGATCAAGCCTGCAAAAGTGAAATAATAAATTTAGGAAAACAAGCAAAATGACCCTACTGGTTGGTTGGTTTTCTAGATACCATCTACATATTTTAGAAACGTACAACCTTCTAATAGAAATGAATAAACTACTCAACCATAAAGTTGCTATAGAAGATATGCTTGTTCTGATTGGAAAGGGCATCTGCTATCTGCAATATTGATAATACTTTTCAAATTTCATCTGCTTTTGTTTGCATTCTGTGTCGTCTGTTTAAACACACTGGGAATAATAATGAATCCCAGCATTATCTCCACTTTTTCAAGGCCGAACATATAACTTTATCACAAAAATAATTAAAATTCTTTGGCACTCTTGTATCTTTTCCATTAAACGTTATCAAGCAGTGACAATAAACTAACATCAGTCCAAGGCTGCCCATATGCTGCTTTTAAAAAGAATGTATTTGTCCCAGGGTGAGAGACATGAATTTTGTGTTTACAGGGTCAAACAATTCCAAAGTTTTTTACAGTGTAAGGACTAAAAAATCTGTGC
This sequence comes from Vidua chalybeata, assembly GCF_026979565.1. Taxonomy (NCBI): domain Eukaryota; kingdom Metazoa; phylum Chordata; class Aves; order Passeriformes; family Viduidae; genus Vidua; species Vidua chalybeata. The sequence continues at coordinate 6,859,483 of NC_071540.1, forward strand.
ATGCACACACACATGCAAATGCACAAACACAGAGCTGAGGATATTGGGTTCAGAGGGAACACCTACAAACTGTTTTGTTAAAACTTCCGTTCACAGGCAAATCTTAGCAGCTTAATAATTTGGAGAACTAAAGATATAAATATTTTGCATACTTGTATAACACAGTCAATCCAATAAATGATGCTCTGAAACATTCTTGGATGTCATATGCAGTTAATCTCAGATGTAACAATGATTTTTTTCCTGAAGTGAATTTCATATATAGAGCTACATATTATCTCCTACATATAGAAATAATGTTACAACTTTATTTTGAAAATCAATAATATTTTTAAATTCTTAATATTAGTTTTATTGTCTTTTTAAAATCCCTTTTCCTTTGTTATCCAAGATAAAGAAAAATAAAGCATGTTCTCTGATAATCTTTGCTTAATATTGATTAATACTCATTAGTTATTTAAGAAAGAAGCCACCAACACTTCATTTTTCACACACCTCTAGTTATTTGCCAGTGAAAACCAGTGTAGGTTTTAGAATACATTGCTACAATATCTAACTCCAAAGTCTTTATGATTTTTATGATCTGTGCTAACTTCTGCTTAAAATGTAGTAAAGCAATGATGTTGATCTCATTTCAATAGCACATACACAGTATTGCATAGTAATGCACTGGCTTTTATAAGCCAGGAAACAGTACCAACTCACTAAACAGATCCATCAGGATAATTGAAGAACTCATTTCAGGAGAACTCCCATATGAAGGCAGAAATGTTAGAAGATGTTAAATTTTCTTTTTGTGTATTGTTGGCTCGCTTGATAAGCAGAAGCAAGTTTATACAGCTCTGCAGCTAGTGTAGAATGCTTAAGCAAGAAATCCATAACTTTTAATATGATGAGATTGTCCTGCTAGGAGAGATGGATTTTTTCCAATATCACTGCTAACAAACAAGTAGAGTTTCCTGTATCAGCACATTTCTGTTTCTACTCTGCAGCACACATGTGCTTCATTTAGAAACAATACATGGCTCAACATTTTTGGCATATTAAAAATGAGACGAGTACGTTGGACTAGCTGATGGACAGGTATCCTAACAGGCTTCTTTGGAGAACGAGTACAAAATCTTATACAGATAGACACACTGACAAGCTTGAGAAAACAGGGATGGGGGAAGTGTGAAGTTATTTGTGTCAACTTCCCTTCCAAGATTCAGTGGCAGTGTTACTTACTGGAGTGACTGCTGGGTGGACAGATAATGTCACACAGTGTCTTATTACATGATTTCAAACCCCTGTGCACAATCTCACTTCCTGCATGAAACTTAAATATGTTTCAGGTAGGAGCTAAATAAAAGACATTACTTTTCATCTGCTTTTTCACTTAATGCTAATATAGTCACTTGTCAGTGAATGTAAAAGTAAAGGAGACAAGGGTTTATTTTTATACCTCACAGAACAGCAATTGGTGATTTCCCTTAGATCATTGCTTTTGTGTGTGCAGGCACTAAGCTTTTTTCTTTTAATATTTTAGACATACTTTATTTTTTATTCAAAACAGTTTTATCCCAAGCCTGACACGCCGATATTGTCAGGAAAGGAGGTGTGATGTTTGAATGTTACTGGGTACTTTTTCTCATTAAACCTTATGAATGTAGGTGGTGCATCTCATTAATCCTAGAGCTAATCACCAGGCTCACAGTACTCATTCCTTCGAAGGTTTGGCTGAAGACATGACTCTCTGGTTCACTTGAGAGGATTCACAGCACATGTGTCTCCATGAGCACTCAGTGGGGACATGGAGCAGAGCTGCTGCTCAGATGGGATTGCTCAGAGCAGCACAGCTCTGCCAGCCAGATCCCAAATACCACACAAGGTGTCCCACTCACAATGAATGGAAACGTGCTTTCTCTCTAGGCACTGTGTGGTTTGTGTTCAGGAAAAGCAGCATGGAGACCTATCAAATCTCCATGAGGGACCGCGTGCAGGTGAGGCAGAATCCAGGTTCCTCCTGCCCCACAGCACTGCAATCACGGGCGGGAGAGGGGACTGCCCTCTTCTCTTCTGATGGCCCTCTGAGGGATGTTGTGCAGTTACTGTTTGGGCTGTGATGAGTAGGCAGCAGCCACCAGAGCATCCCGGCAAGCCATGAGTGTGGCAAGTTTGGCCAGGTTTGTCCCTACAGCACACCTGGCCATGGGATGAGCAGGATGCCAGAGGGGGCATGAGTGCAGCAGGGAGCCTGTGCCAGGCAAGCTTTGGAGAGCATGGCTCTCCAAAGAGCATAATTCAGAGACCCTGCCTTGACTGGGACTCAACAGAAGATGAGAATAAGCTGCAAGCTGTGGCATTGGTGGCCACAGGAGCAGCAGGGTGAGAGCACTCCCCCTGTCACTTTGCTTCCAGCCAGCACACAGCATGATCTGGCAGGACAGACCAGGAGCCTTCACTCAGTTAATTATCAGAGTGTTGCAGCTTCGGTTCTTTGCTTTCTTTTTCACCTTCTTCACTCTTTCTACCTAACCTCCCTTTGGTTTTCTCAAGTATGCACGCCTACTCAATTCAATTAGCCTTGGATACAGCACCGGGGCCTCAGATACCTGTAGTCATTATCCCAAGCACTTTTCATAAGACTATGGATATTAGTCCCAAAGTCCTGGCAAAATTCCAGCTAAGCTAATGTATTTACAGCCTAACCTCCCCAGATGTATCTCTTAGTTTTAAATAGGGGAGTTATTCTTCATTTTCCCTCCTTACTTTGCTGCGTAGAGTTTCTCATAGAGTTAAACTTATTCCCCATGGCAGAATAATGCAGGATTTTTCAGTCTTACTGCCTTGCAACATTTGGTATTTTTCTTTAAGCTACAGCTTCTGGACTCTTGAGACTGCAAGAATCCGGGTTCCCAACCCCTCCCTTTTTTTTAAAAGCAAGCCGCTAATCCTTGTGTAAAAAAGCTTAAAGCACAAAGCTCCAAAACAACTAAAAGATGCAACTCGACATCTATTATTATCTTCAAAATATCCCGTGAATTTAAATTAATTCTCATGTTGTCTGAGTCCTGCCCCAGACACATTCCTGCAGCTGGCAATGCCAGTAGTGCTGCAAAGCCAGGGCTGAGAACAGTTATGTCCATCTCTGCCTCCTCTTGCACAAGCCCACTTCTACTCCCAGTTACACCAGCAAGATCACTGGGGCTGCCTGACTGCAGCTGTGGGCAGAATGGTTCATATGTGCTGTTGGAGGGCAGGCCTGGGGCCAAACCCTGCCCTCCTGTGTCATGCCAAAATTTCTCAGCTCATACAGGTAATGAGACAGTCAATACCTACAGCTCTGTGAAAGGGACGGTCATTCTAAGATATTTTCCCAAGATTTTGGCTGGTTCTGGAAGGATGAGGCATTTATTGCCCAGCCTCTGTCATCTGCTAAGAGGGATGCAGCAGATCCATGTGCAGGAAGCTGCCACGTTCAGGGTGCTCAGCCCACCAGTCCCATGGGGACATCCCAGATTGACAGAGTTGGCTACATGGAAGGAAACGGGCACATTCAGACTCCAAGGGAGTCACACATTTAACTCCTCCTCACTAAGTTTAACAGATTTTCTTGACAGGGAGATAATGGGGCATTTTGGGCCTCATCCTTTTTCTTCAATTCCTTGGATTTGGCTGGAATTCCTAGGAGATTAAACAAAGCACGTTTAAATAGTATTTCATTTCATCTGTGGCTTGCTTTACTGGGGTCCTTTCATGGCAGACTCACAAACATTATTCATTAGTTTGCTCACCTATCTGTACCCCTACCCCAGCTACCCAATATTCGAAGACAATCAGCAAATTAATGATTTCACATTTTCAGCCCATTAAATTATTTATTGCTGGTGTCAATAGAAAGTTTTTAAAAGGTAAAATATATTTGTATATTGACTGCCAATTCTACATGGATGTAATGGCACCAGGCAGTGTACCACATCATGAAATAAAAATTAAATTGTAGTTGGGCTTTTAAATCAACTCAATTAAAATAAAGAGATTCTTGGCTTGATATAGGGAAATATTTGTATTTCCAATTCTATTTGTTAATACATTGACATATGTGCTATTTTTTAAATGTAGCACTAAGTGCACTTTCTGTCAATGCCATAGATTTTTTAATAGACTGAGAAAATGCATTTCATTTCTTCTTATTTTCCTTCAATACATCATTTGGTTCTGCTTTTTTGCCTGCATGAAATTCATTTTCTAATGGAAATATTTGTTTTGTAAATCAAATATGTATTATGCACAAAATGCAAAGCACAAATTAAATTATGTTAATGAAATGAAAGAGATATGAAATGCATATTTCATGGACAAAACATAACCTCAGCAAACAACCATTTCTTGATAAAATCTTTAAACACAATCTCATTCTGTGACAGACATATTGTTAAAGCAGATAGCACCTCATTTAAATGGTTTCCTTTAATATTAGTGCTTAGTATATAATTGTAAATAACTTTTGGGATGAAAAACCAATAATGAAATACTGTCTTTAATAGTTTGCTATTGATGTCAGCATAAAATTTGTAGTAGTTGAATATTGGAAATTGGGAGTGTGCACACATATAGTCAAAAGCTGTAAATGATTGCATATTTAAATAGAGCTGACTAAGGCAAAGATGTTATAGATATTAGTAATAGGCAGAAAATTATGCTGACCTAACATTATTTGACAAAACCCACTGTTTTAAATTATATATTGGTTACACTTAATGAATAATAGATTCTGTAGGTGTTGTTTTTCAGATCACAAGGCTGATGACACTATATGTTGGAGACTTCTTAGTCTTCCTTCTGACAATAAAGCAGGTAGAGCCCACAAAGACCACCAAAACATAAAATTGTATCCATTGGTCTCCAACCTAGCCTAGCCTTCTGCAGGACAATCCCAAAGATAGGAGCATAATAGACATATTCCTGAACAAATACAATGCAAGAAAAAGCACTTGACACACAGGAGGGGATTTCAGGCAGGTCTTGGATTGCTGTGCCCTCCTAAGTAGTAGAGTCATTACAGAGATCCCACCCATTTATTGGGTTTCATCACTGTTTTGCCATCAATCAGATTCAATAGGTTGGCTCACATCTGTGGCATACATTCCTCTGTCCTCGTCTCTGCCTTGAGCATACATGAAATGAGAACAGAGAGAGCTCTCGATATGTAAGCCAATTCTTTCAGACATTTTAGGGCAGCAAAGAATGTATTAAATCACCAAAGGGACATCTGTCTCTTCTCTACTATATTATTTTTATCCAAAATGCTAAGAAAGAGAAAGAACATGATGCAGAGTAAAAAGAAACAACCAGCCCCAAAACTCAGATGATCATTAGAGAGCTGGGAGATGCCTGTAATCTAACAGGTGATAAGAAGACCAAAGCGCTTATTTGAATGTTGCTATTCTTTGCGTGAAAGCAGGAGAGCTATACATAATTAATTGGGATCTGCTTCATTTTCTGAAGGAGAACATATTTGTTTTTATATTAAGTGTTACTGAAGACACTTAAGATTCAGGCACTGATACCTGATAATTGTTTATCGTGGTTTTTTGTGGGAGGAAAGCAAGATTGATGGACAAAACAGGACAGTGCTGTCTGAAGGCGTTTGGCTTTTAAGTCACTGTGGTTTTAGTTCTTAGCCCAGTATCAAAACTGGCCTGAGGTTGGTTGGCAACTCACTCCATCTTTTCAGTGCATGATACTGCATATCAGTATCTGCTGATGTTTAGAGCTGCTGCCTTTGAGAGCAGTGACAACAATGCAACAACAGTAGAAGTCCTCTCATTCTTTTTGGAGATGCTCAGAGCCACCTGCCCTGTGCCCTGGTGAGATGTCAGACCCCTCTGTGGCACGGGGTGCCCAGTGAGGCCATGGTGGGCTCCAGCACCCTGAGTGATGGCACACCCAACACCGCTGTGACACCCGCACTGCCCAGGGAGCTGGGCAAGGTCAGGCATGGACCAGCTGAGAGTCAGAGCAGAATACAACAGGAGAATAGGAATACAATAGGCGGGACCAAAAGATTCATTAAAACCACAAGCCTGCCTCCCAGCTAATAAAATATATTACCCCAAGATTCAAACTGCCCCCCAGGGCTGGTTTCCCCACTGCCCCTGCACAGCCCACAGCTGTTGGGCTGTGCTGCACCACCACGCTGCCTGAACTTTCCCATCCCCAAACAGCATCTCCAGACAGGAAAATACCCCCAAAATGACAGATTGCCCCAGGCTGGGTCTCTCTCCATGGTATATGCTGCTCCAGCATTTCCCTGTGGCAGCAGCTCAACCTCTGCTGCTGCTGAGGACATCTCTCCAAGAAGGGAGGCTTTGTGCCATGCTCTGCATGCTGTCAGCCATCGTGGTGGAGATAACTTCCCACTTTGCTCTGAGGCATAGACAGGTGCCTTTAGTAATGTTCACGACAGCCTTGATATCAAATACACAACTCTGGGATAAGCTTGGCAATAAATACATACAGCAAACACAGTGCAGCAGCACGACAGCAGAGACCTGTGAAACTAAAGAGGGCTCTCCCCATCCCTACATTAAACTATTTATTAATCATACCTGCCCTATGTCCCTTCATCACGGGCACCTCAGCACTGTGATGGATTAATGGGGACACAGGAATGCAGCTTCCCTTCAGTGAGTAAAACAGGTGACCAAATTCTGCATGACCTTTGTAGCAGGATGGCCACAAAACCTGCTCAGGACTCCCAGAAATGGGCTTTGATCAGTTGCACAGGAACAGGGATCTTAGACAGGAACAGGGTACAAATGCTGTGGAGGTTTAAAAAGAAGAGGACAGCAAAATGTCTGAATGAGATTAACATTACAGCCTGCTTTTGCTTCTGGCATAACAAAAAAATGCAACCAAAATAAACAGTGCAGCTGTGTGAATCTGAGCTCCTTTTGAACCAGGCCATCAAACTGTCTCTCTGCCATAAAGTAAAAAACCTTCCAAACACTTCCAGAATCTCCAGACTTGGCAATTTCCCCAGGATAACCCAGTAAATTGCTGGGGAGAAAAAAAACAAAGTATCCCATGTATCATAAAATACTGGAATTTTATCCCAAGCAAAGGCCAAAAACTTCTCCAGAGGGAGAATCCAAAGCCTGATCTCTGGATAGTCAGAGCTGAGGAAGGGTTTCCTCCCAGTGCATCGAGGAATTCTCTCTGTCTGTTCACAAAGCCATTTGACTGGAACACAATAACACAGAGAAGGTATGCTAGGGTAGAAAATGTCTCCAAGGAGTGCCAGGATTTGGGAACATGGCTACAATGGATCTTGAGGGTCATGGAGTGAAATCTCCAGCTATTGAAGGTGACTGAGTCACTGCAGAGCTGCTGATGTGGCATCAGTAGCCATCCTCATTTGGTCAAACCAGGCTGGGTACCTTCCTGAGCCGTAAAAGTAATTCCAGACTTCCTATTTGTTATTTGAGCAGAAACCGTGAGACAGAAACTATCCTGAGTCAATGGAATTATGGATATTTAAATCAAAGTAAAACCTGCTCCCTAACATATCCATTGTGTATATACCACCTATAGAGGAATAATGGATGCTAAATATAAGTTGTGCTTCCTATACTTATTTCATAGGAAATACAATTTTTTATCTATTTTATCAATTTTCTAAAATGAATCTTTCCCTTTTTCATTATCAAATTTCAATCTTATATCATTTCCAGCACCACCCCAAGCCATTCTGGAGTTCTCGTTTACATCACTAGAGATTAATATTAGGTGTTTGTAAAAGGAGGATATTAGCTTCTCCCTTATATCTGTCAAAATTAATAACTTCTCTATCACAGATAACTCCAGGTCAATATTAGATTCATAGATGTGGCCAGAAATAAAATGTATGGAAATATAATATCTCATTTATAAGTATCCAAAAAGGAAAATAAAAAAAAAGAAAATAAAATTGTTTTCATTATTGAAATTTAGACTGCAACTGTTCTAAAGATCAAAAGACTTTGAGGGCTGAACATATCTGCCATATGGCCTTAGCTTTTCAAATAGAAAACAAATTGGAGGTCAGCCCAGGGGAGAAGAGAGAAGTGAATTTTCTACAAGCAGGGCAAAGGAAGGCATCAGGATCCTCTCCCCATTGTGTTTGCATTTCTGTCTAAATGTATATTGTGGCCAGAAGAAAGGCTCCAGACATAAATGTTTGTTCAATGATTGATGTAAATACTTGGGTGATGATTGATAACGGCTGTGTCTGGCAGATGTCCACCTCCTGCACAGCTGATCCACCGTGGCACCTCCTGATGTTGTGCTGATTTAAAGGGAATAGCACGTTCAAAGTGACCCTATTGCAGCAAGAGTATCCCGTGCTCTTGGTCCAGCAGAGATGATGCTGATTATATTTGTTAATGGACCATGTTGTTGTTTCCTAAAATCTACTCATTTAAGAGCATCAGCAGACACAAAGCTCATCTGTGGCCTGGGGGAGGTAGAGAAGGTCTTGGCCATCTCCTGTGGAGCACTCCTGACTTGCAGGACTCTCTCAAACTGCAGGCATGTTTAAGAGCTGTCTCAGAGACACGGGCAGTGCTCAAGTGTGCCCTGTGCACTGGAGTTCAGCTGTTCTGTCCGAGTCCTTAAACACAGACTGGGCCAGGTAACTTTCACACTTCTGATGTCAACATAATTCTAATTTTTACTGGCTTTCCTGGCTTCCCAGCTGGCTGCCCCCACCTCAGTGCCATGACCGTGCCACAGAGGCAGAGCTCAAAGCCTTTCATGAGAAGTGTGGGCTCAGGAGAGGAAGATGAAAAGAGCGTTGCCAATGTGAAATCTATTTTTTACGTAGGTTTCAAGGGAGAAGGTGAGATAAATACATGCTGTGGGAATACAACAGAGGAGAAGCTGTATGAGTTATGCTTTCAGAAGTAAATAACACTGGAGACAGTGATTTAAAGGTTGTTAAATGAATTTTCCCAAATATTTTATTCACTGTGATCAAAATTATATCAGTGATGTTCTTACTAATATATCCCATTTGGCTCAATAATCTTTTATTTGTAATTATAGGTGAAAAGGTCATTTTAAGAAAGCCTGCATGGGCTTTAAAGAATTATGCTGCTTTCACTTTGTTTTTTATAAGCAATTGAGAATAGAGGGCAAAATTAACTAATGCTACTTTCTGTGAGAAAAATATTAAAACATCCTCAGTTCATATCCTCATTTGCCCAAAGGAGTTTTTCCTATTGCTCTTCTTCAACCCCTGGCTTTGTGCACTGACTGCTCCCTGCAGCTGTGTGGGTAGCGTGGCACCAGCCACCAACCTGCCCGTGGGGAAGCAGCATCTCCCCCTCTTTTCTTCCTCATCTCCTCAAACTCTGGATGACCCATAGTAAAATCCTTTTAACAAGGCTTCATTCCTTGCCGACCCAGTTAAAACTCTGCAAAAATAAACACAAGCCGTTCTTTGTTTTTCCTGTGGCTTTGGGATCCGTTTCAAGCATGGAAAGAAGCAGCCCTACCTGGGTGTCAGGCACAGGGAAGGGAGAGCAAAACAGCCAGATGAGAAAAGAATTGTCTTTAACAGGAAAACTGCCAGGGAGGGACATTTATATCTATATTCTTCTTATGCTGCACTGAGATCACAGTGATCACATGCTTGACCCCAAGCAAAGTTCTGGGCACGCAGACGCACCAGAGGTGGTACAAACACAGAGTGTAAACACCACTCAACTCCATGTGATCCCATTTGTCTCTTTGTCTTCTGGATGCTGATGTACAATTTCCACAAAGGACCACATTTCTGCACATTTAAAGTGAAACCCTCTTCACCAGCCAATGAATGCTGAAGGTCAAGTGAAAGCAGGGCTCTGGTGCCAAGGACCCAGAGACAGGTACCCACCAGGCAGCTGCTGGCACGGAGCCGGCGGCACCGCTCACTCCAGAGGTCCCCTTTGAACAGGCACATTCTTCCTTCTAAGAATCACATAGATGAAAAGCTGCATCTGAATGAAGGAAAGCATTCCCTGACCCAGCTCACCACGTTTCAGTTTGAAGTGCTGTTTGTCACCACTAAGCACTACTCTCCCCACCAAGGAGTGGTATTTCTCCCTGGAATTGCTCTCTGCTTTAATAGGGTGTGAATGCCTGGAACAGCTACGGTGCACTAATAATGTTATTCGTGTTTGGCTCCTAGTGGGGAAACACAAAAGCTGCCACATGAACTTTTCTACTTGAAGATGATACCAACATGTATATTACTTCAAAAGATGGGGAATATGTCTTTGTGACCTAGCCTAGCTGAACTCACAAAAACAATGGCATCTCCTGCATTGGGAAGAGTTAAGTATTGAAACAGGACTCAGAGGAGATCAATTAATCAGCCCGTTCTCCCGTGTACAAACACAACCCTTAGACCTCAGATCTGAGAGGTTTACACACACCTCTGCAAAAACATTCCCCACTGCAGTTGTTTTTCTTAACATTGGAAATTAGAAAAAGATAAAACATATTGTTCCTTCAGTATCAATCAGCTTCAAATACTGGGCTAGGGTTGAGGGCCTACAAGTTTAACCGCTAGGTTCAGAGGACTTAGAAAGGAAGAGGAAAAGGAGGAGGAAGAAGGCTGCATGTCTGATTTTGCACTGAGGGGAGGGCAGGGAGGGTCTCCCCATCTAAGCAAGGTAGTGATGGAGAAAGAGGAACCTACAAAGAAAGTGACAACTGCAATAAATTACAGATGGCTGTTAGCAGGGGTTTTGGAAGAAAAAGCAGTTGCAACCAACTCTACTTCCTGGGAAGCCTGGAGACCCCCCATCCCTCCCTCTGGGCTGTTTACAGGACAGGTGGAGTGAGACCCAGCAACAAGTGAGAATAACCTGTCCATGAGTACATGGAAGATTTACAACAGAAAAATGTTTCTAGCTCTGTTCTAATGCATCAGAACAGAGAGATTTTGAAACATCCTTCCAAGATAATCAGTTTCTAAGATGTCTCCCACAAAGCTGATTGTCGAGTTCAGTCTAACATTATTGCAATATCAAGACCAGAGATTCCTTCTCATTCTGTCTTCTTCTGAGGGAGAACAGGAGAAACGAAAAAGCCAACCAAATAATCTCCAACAAGTGAAATAGGTTTTTGGTGCATTTGATGGACGTTGTTGTGCAGGCCTAAGTGGGAGCTTCAAAAAAAAGTCTGCAAATATTCATTCACAATTTTAAATGAATTTACTGCAGCCACATTGACTTCCCCCTGGGATTTGCTTTCTGCACACTTTTGAGCAATCAAGTTTTACTGGGCAAATGTTTGCACAAGACAAATTTCAAAATTGCATGCAGAGACAGAATTTTTTGTCTTTTCATGCCAGACATGCTTGTAGGCTTCTCCAATGAGCAGGCAGAAACAATATCATGTGATTTATCTGACCCATCACAACCAACGCACATACCTTGACTAACGAAGATCAGACACCCACAGTTGTTTGTGATCAAGACACAGAGTTGTTTTTTTAATTACAAAGCTATCCATCAGTAATTTCAAATAATAAGTAAATTGGAGGGAATTGTGATCTGTCTCCAGATAGTCTGTGAGCAGAGAAAGCAGCTAAATTTGTTGAATAAATTATTCATTATGGATTATTCGCTCAGCTCCACTGCAATAGCAGTGACATTGTTTAATTTAATAGCACATTAAGGGATCTTTTTCCTTACACAAATGAGTGTATTGCTCCCAGCAAGTTGACTCTTGAAGATGCAATACTGGAAACCTGTGAGAGCAGCTAGCCCTGTTCAAGGCTTCAATTAGGTTTTGAGCAGAGAGAACCCTCATAACACACCACTGAGGATATTTGGCTGCAGCCCTTGCGCGGGGTTACAAACGTGCTTGAAAGAATACGGGGCTATGCAAGTCCTGGAAAAAGAACTAGAAACCAACCACTTCACTTTGAAAATGACTGTGCTTTCAGATGGATCTGAAAATACCAAAGCCAAAAAGCCAGCTTTTATTCAGATCTCATCTGACCCTGGAGAAACAAGTGCATTTTAACTGAGCCCTGTAAAGTCTGGCAGCTCCTTTTCCCATCCCCAGCCATGCTGGAGCTCAAAATCCACAGCCAAACTCAAGAATAGTGAAACTCTGCCAGCTAAACCAACCCTTTCTGAACAGCCACTGCAAGAGTATCAGTCCTGTTGATTCTGTTGACTGTCTTGACTCTCCCTGGAGACAACATAAAGAATGGTGAATATTTGTATAGCTCATTTACAAGTAACTACCTACAAGACTTTGGTCACTGCCAACCCCAGTGACTTTTTTCCTCTGAGAATTTAAGATCTTCAAAGTCCCAAGGACTGTACAAACAGCTGCAAAACATTGTGACACGCCAGCTCTGGCCCTATTTCTTGATCACTTTTGCAGATGTGGCTCAGCCAGACTCTTACTCTGGGCTGTGACACCCAGGGCTGACTGGAGAGCACCGGCTGACACACGCCCTGCAGCACTGCCCATGGACACCAAGCTCTGCCTCCACCCCCTCTAACACCACTGGTGCCTTCCACTGCACACCCAGCACACCCAGCACACCCAGCACAGCACCAAGATCATTTTTTGGAGCCTACTGCAGCCCATGGAAGTGAGGGTCGAGGACTGGCCAGCCACAGGCAGGTGGCAGAGGCTAGCCCATAGAATCCTTCCTGCCAAAAGTGTGGTCTTTGTGGGACCCTGATGTGAGTGCCACACACAGACACAGGGAAGGGCTCATGCAGGTGGGGACAGATTAAATATCAGCCACTGACAAGAGCAGGAAAGAAAATAAATAATGTATACCTTTCATTTGGGTTAAAAACTGCTGAAAAGGGCCCTAGTGAGTGAATACATCAATGGAACTGCATTGCCCATTCATGGATGAGAAATGTCAGGTTCTGAAATACCCTGAATCTGAAATACCCTGAAATACAAACACACAGAGAAACATGGATGCATGCAGAGATCCCCGACCTGCTCTGATTTATCTCCTTGGCATTTTTGATGGTGTGTGTTGTTTAGAAAAGGACCCCCTGAGCACAGGCCTGTGGGCAGCAGGTACAGTGCTGTCTCCAGGCAATTGTGGTACAGCAGACAAGAAACAGATTTCTCAGCCCTATCAGACTGCCCTCCACACAGTGCACTTCCTGCTGGCTGTGCCCAGTGCCCGTGGTGTCACAGGGCAGGCAGTGCCTGGGTGTCACTGTGCTGCACTGTGCCAAAAGCAGGAGGAGCAGCAGTCCCAGCATGCCGGGCCCAATGCAGCAAGGACAGGCACTCAAACTGCATGATAAAGGAATGACCATTCATACTGTGGCAGATTCTCAAGGAATATTCCCCTTCTCTTGCACTTTTTTTTTTAGCTGGCATTATAACTCAGATGTGTGTTACTTATGTATATATGTGCTTTATATATATACACATATATATGTACAACTACTGTATGGATTCCTGGTAATTCATTTCCTGCACAGCATTACAGCTATAAAACAGAATGATAAGTATGGGAGTAAAACTTAAAGAAAAGCCATAAGGGAGTAAACTTAAAGAAAAGCCTACCAATACCAAAATGTTAGAGAAAAGAGAGAACAATGCCACACAAATCTTTGAGTCCCAGCAGCCTGTTCAAAGAGAATCCATCCATCCAGGCAGGTGCTGTCCTTTCTCCTTTCCTCCTTTGGTACAACTGTTTATATCCCTTTCTTTAGGTATTGTATTTAATACCTAATATATATTATATTTTTATCTAATAAGCTACAATGTTGCATCCAGTTTAGCCTATCTGTAGGCAAGCTGCCCCATTATGCCTCCAAGCATCTATACCACATCATTCTGCCTATAACCTTAAAATTGAAATGCCATGTCATATTTTCTACCATCAGTAGCAAACGTTATCTTACCTTACATTCTATTATATCATTGTACTTTCCTCCCTGCTTGATAAGCTGTCAATATTGTTTTGGCATGAGAAATTTCCATCTCACGCATCAGATGATCTCCATGACCTTTAAGCGAGTCGCCAGTAAGATAATTTACTCACATTGTTGTGACAAAATAATATCTCTTCAGCCTGGGTCACATGACATGATCATTACATGATTTTTCCAAAAATGATTAAATTTTGCATGTTTTGGGGGTGGAAGACCTCTGTGGAAAGCTGAAATTACTAGATTGCTTATCATTTCAATTAGCTACAAAGAGTTAAAAAGGCTACTTGCCACTACTTCACCCAAGGAGCACATCCCGAATTCCCACACTGCACATAATTCTCTTTAACTTCAGTCACTCTTTTCACTCTTTTTGCTGTAACTGCTCATCCTTTTGCAAGGAATGTTTTAATACAATAGTCTTCACAGTGTCTTGTATTAGCAGGAGGATGTGATCACAAATATCACATCCTTTTGGCATCTTTTTGGCTCTCTGTGCATAACAAAAATGTCAAACAGATTTTAATGAAAGGCTGCATGCTTGTGGGTATTGACAGTTTGACATAGAATCCTAATTTTCAGATGTCTTGTTCTTACTGTTTTTAACACAAATACTTGCAGGATAAGAGCAAGGCAGCACAACTGTGGAGAGATGGTATTTATATAATGTCCTCCTATTCTCACTGGCTCTGCTCAGCAGCTTGCCCAGTTTCTGTGGGGTTTGGCCTGAGAGTTTTTGTGGCTCAGATACAATCATGTTCAACCCCAGTTTAGAAACCAATTTTTTTTTTTTCTCCTCACCCACAGCATCTGGGCTGCTTCCTCATGGGCCTGGGAAGGGGACAGCCCCAGCCAGGGATGGGGCACAGCAGGCAGGGAAGAGGTGACGAGGGGGCCCATGGATGCCCCTGCAGGAAATGCACCCCCACAAGCTGCATGCCAACTTCATGGGCTGCAGAGACCAGGAGGAACCAGGAGGAACATCCCACAGAGGACAGCAGGGACCAGGAGAGGTCTGCACACCACAGTCCCTCGAGGAACCATGCATAGGGAATGCACATGAATATATATTCGTATTTATTTATTTAACTGCAGTTGGGCTTCCTTCTCCTACTCTCCCTGTGCTGGAGTGACTGACAGCTCTTTGTTTCACAGCAGAGAAGATGTCAGGACTTCAGGAAAGGGGCGTGAGGCTCCCTCCATCATTTCACTGGAGTCCTTCCCATCTCAAGCACCCCACCCTGCTAACATTGGCTACTTCTGCGCCCCTCTGAGAGAAGATCACAGCAACTGTCTACTCAATGAGATATTAGGAAAAACAAAACTGAAAATTAGAGCTGAGGAGCATCAGGAATTGTCAGTGGGTAAGATATTACCCAAAGCTTTCCACAGGCAAAATTTTAAGGTTGCCGTTACCTCTACCAGCCATGGCCATGGACTCCACAACTCTTGCACCACTAAAAACTCGGTTCTAGAACTTCCTTCCCCTCCATCCCACAGTGGTGGGACAGAATAACTCTTGCCTAGGAAGTGCCCTGTTCTCCCCATGTGCTATGCTGATAATTATTATGTATTAGTCATGCCTCCCAGTTTCACCTGCTGAGCAAGTTTTGTCACCACATTCCCTTGTCCCCAGGATCAGGCTGGAGGCCAGTTCTGAGAGGCATCCTTTGACTTCTGCCTAGACCTGTGCTTTGTCTTTCAGCGTGACCAGCCCCATCTCCCTCCCTTGTCTTGCTGTTAAGGTACTTATCTTGCCTTAATAATTTCCCACATGGCACTTCATCAAAAACTCTGCTGTGAGAGATGAGATCTATTTCATTTCTTCTGTCTAGAAAATCAATGATCTTATCAAAGCAAGATACCAGTTTTTTTTATCCAGCATAATCTATGTTTAGTAAAGTTATGCAGCATTTTAGACCATTTTTGCAATTCTTTGGTTAAATTACCATTTCCTCCAAACCATGATCTGAGCTTTGCACCCAGCAGATCAGCTCAGCAGCCTCAATGCTGTCACTCCAGCTCTGCATTGCTGCCCACATGGCCTCAAATTACTCCTGTGAGGGTCACCTTCCTCATATCCTTTCATGTACTTGGACAAAAAATAGTTACTTTTTTTAATTAATTACCAATTACATTCATTGATGGGGTCTTATTCATCTCTGGTTGTCCTGTATCTCATGCCTTCATCACCTTCTCTGCCAATCTCCACTATACATGCAAGTTATATCTACATCTATATCTAATCTGTAAGATAGCCCTGGGACATGATCTCTGTACTGTTTCCATGAACCTTCTGCAGAGTCACACTCCAAAGACCAGGACACAAGCCCAGCTGGGCTTCAGAAACCAAGCCAACACTGTGATTTATGTTTTAAGGCAATTGAACAAAGTTTGCATGGCTGGTGAAATGCTTAGTGCAGCTCTGCAAATAAGACCAAAGAGAACCGATCAATGTAATGCCCTATTGACAAAGTCTGAACTGTAATACATATATTTTGTACGTTTTTATTGTGTTCATGTATGTTGATTCATAGCTGCTTTATCAATAAAAAAACACCACAGAAAGTTTTATACCATAACTGTCACCAAAATTATTTATTACTAGGATAAAAACAAATTTTATGTGGACTGAGATCCTTTGTGGTAAGATGCTGAACAATAAAAAGAAATACAGGATTTCCTGCTCTATACAGCACTGGGCCAAGGAAAGCTGCTAATTTCTCTCCATTCTATAGAATCCACAGGTGTGCACAGAGATATCTATCTATATGCACATTCAAGGTCACATAGGCACTCCTGTGAAACATTTGTAAAACAATCAATTTCCTCCTAAAAAAAATAAGCATTTAAAGGCCTACAACATGCTTAAAACAAGACAGTTTCAAGAACCATGGAGTCAAACACTTACCAAACTTGGAAGCCATTAGCAGCCTCTCATCAATTATACCTCAGAAAACAGTTACAGGGGACCAAATACTGCAGCCCTTGACTGAGCAGATCCCCCCTCGAGGTCACCAAGAGGGTTGCCCAATCAAGAGCTGCAGAATTTGGTGCAAATTTAGCGATTTCTGTGTTGTGGTGCCCATTTTCCTAGCGGGGACTTTGGTGCTGGAGGTCCCCAGAGCAATGCTGTGCCCCAGCACCATGGCTGCTGGGCCTGGGGAGCCTCCCCTCTCTGCCTTTCCATTCCCACACAAAACAAATAGCAGAACTTTTTTGTTGCCCATGCAGAATAGTCGAGGCTAAGGTATGAACTGCGCAAAATTAAACCCCTTGGAATATTTATTAAAATCTGCTTGCTTAATTTTACCAAAATGTACCACAAACTTCCAAAGGGAGGAAGCCTCAACTTCTGAATGTAAAAAAGATGTAAATATATTCCTGGTAAACCTGACCTCTGTGAGCTATACAAAATGACTACAGTCTTGTGTTTCAAAGATATTCTTCCTTGAAAAATATCCATTGTTATGGCATTTCCTTGACTAAGTAGAAATAACAGAGGTTATGCTTCAGCTATACACAACAATATTATTTCTTTTAATATATAAATGTGCCAAACGGGATGTATATAAAGAACACTGATAGAGTTCCTAGAGCTGTTCTCTGCTTCCTATTGTTACAAACAATAATTTGAGGAGAGGAGAAAAAAAATCCCACAAAGAAGGATTTCAGCTTAACACGAGCAATACTCCTCCTGCACATCTTTCCTTTTATGCAGTTTTGTTTCAGTGATTTGAGCATGTTCTAATTTTGTCATTCAAGCCATCTGACTTTCACTGCTCTATACAAACAAAACCTAATTTAGTCTGAGATGTTTTAAGTCATAACAATGACGGATGGCCAAGGTTCAGGTGTGCTAGAATATTTAAATACCTAGTCTATATTTTCCTGATATAAAGACAGGCAGCTTTTTGTACTCTGATTAATTATGATTTTGTGTCTGAAAAAAATAGCTCTTTCTATTCTACATTATTAATTGGTTATTTAATTAGGGATTCTGGTAGCTTCAGATGTTGGGTAGCTAAAATTGTGCCGTGGTTAAAAAAAAAATAAAATTAAAAAAAAGGCTAGCTCCATACTGTTGCCTTTTTGTATCTTATGAAGGTCACAATAAGATGTGATTGTTTGGCACAGCAGCAGTGAATTATGCCACCCAGACAAGCTTTTAACCTATGTGCCTTCACTCTGAGTGAGACACACAGGGATGTGCTCTCTTTAAACAGTTCTCTATTGAAGAGGATTCAATCACCATAATGAATCTGAGGCCAGGCAGCAATCTTCTTCACTGAAAGAATTTCTAAAAGATTGTAGAATTTGTAAAACGAACAGCTCACAGACTAAATGGCTGTGTGGGTGAATCAATTATTGCAGGGCTCGCAGTAGTCATAATATTTAGTACATATCATAGAGTGTTTCAGGTACAATAAGATATGCTAGTTTTTTCCCATTCCTGCTTGAAAGTGGTGTGTGCTCCACCAACTTAGTCAATCTTCAGGATCTAGTTAGAACTAGTATTAAGTCAATAAAAAAATCCATCTGCAGCTGTGGTGCATGTACCAGGATCCGAAGGGCTCACATTGCAAAACAGTAATTGTATTAAAACGTGCACCACCGAGCTGCTCGCCAGGAAAACACATGATGTATCGTGAAACACAAAACACATTGAGGGCTGAAATATTTTTAGAGGTAGAGGAGGGCCAATGCTGAACAGCTTCCTTATTAATACAATAATTATTTTATTTTGACAGCACCATTTATAACCATATAGTCTGTGTCCAGCTACCCATATTTCCATTAATCAATGGATTTGAAGACAACTGTCATAATTTCATTTTATTATGACTTATAGGTTCATCGCAGTTCACTTAAAAATTACTATGAGCAAGACACTGGTGGGCAAGAACCAGACCTTTGTGGGCTGCCAAGGGCTCGTGCCTGGCACTGGTCTACAGGGACTGGGGGGACTGGGGGCAGTGGGACCAGCTGGGATGCCCAGGGGACACCAGGCTGGTTGCTGGAGAGGGGCCAAGACTGTGCTGGTCGATTAAAAATCTTGAGCACTTCAGCTCACAGGTAGGACATGCAAACCCCTGCCAGCTCCCAGTGGGATTGTGCTGGGATGCTGTGGGGGAAAATGGGAACGACACAATTTGGCCTTGAGAGAGGAAGCATTTCTGCTGTATTCAAAAGCCACCAGAGTACAGATCTAAAGAACCTCAGGTCACTTCTCAACCCTCCAGCCTGGCCACGAGTTTGCAGCACCCATCTGTGAGCAAATGGGGACCCAGCTCTGCGGTGTGGCCACGCCACAGCCGAGTCACGGTGTCACAAAGCCGTGTCAGAACCTGCCAAACGCACTTCCACGTTGTGTTCAACCTCCCCGAAGACACACAGGGCTAGATGGCAAACAGGGTGTCCCTTTAATGAAACTACAACGTATTAAAAATTATTACAGCTTCGTCTTTTCAGGTTTTAGACAATGTAATGTGATTTATTCAAAGAAATGCTGATGATTAGACATTAAATGGCACTAAATATTCCACTTCCTCTGCGCTGCCTGATAAACTGGTTTCATTAACATTATAAGTAACAAAAGTTTCCATTTCAGTCGGCCCATTTTGTTTTCCTCACGATCTAAGTTGCAGCTGCACAGCACTATATTACAGGGGGCTCGCCGAGCGGCAGCTCCGGGCTCTCCATCACTCCCCGCGGTTAAAGGGACCGAGGCGGCTGCCGGCAGCACGGGCGGGGCGCTCCGGCCCGGCCCGGCCCTGCCGCGGCTCCCAGCGCCACCGCAGCACCGTCCCCAGCCCTGCCGAGCCTGCAGCCCTTCACCCCGGCCCCAGCCCACGGGAACGCACCCGCGGCAGGCTCAGGGCATCCGTCTCCTGGGGCCGGCACTGTCACCCCAACCCCACTGACATCGCCATCCCGTTTTTCTCTTCAAGAGATTTTTCTTTAGCCGCCAAGTCTGTCCCTATTAAATCATGTGCCTCAGCCTTAAGTGCAGGTTAACACTGTGCCCTGAGTGGAAGCTACTATATTTGTCAAGGATACCTCCGTGATTTATCTCTGCCAGCCCCATAGAAGAACTCACATCTGGATATACGGTGCCGCTACATAATTTCCAAATTCAGCCATTCTGCCTGCTCCCTGGGAGACCTCGCTCGGGGTCTGGAACTGCTGGAATTACAGCTAATTCCCAATTCAGGGCCTCATTTCAGGCCCTACCGAGGGTGCCACAGCCCTGCAGCACCAGGTAGGGATGCTGTTGCATGATATCCTCCTGACGTGCCGAGGCTCACCTGCACTTTCGCCACGTCTGACTGCCTTCAAGGAAAACCTCCCTTTGCCAGAAGCAATAGGGACACTTTTTGAAAGACATTTTGAAAGTAAGATGGTGATTTAAGTGCACACCAGCCACTGCTCTGGTATTTAATAAAGCCTCACTCCTGCCCTTGGGCAGCACTGCCCACTCAGAGCAGCCCTGGCTGTGTTTTGGGTGGGGGGCAGGGGTTGGTCCAACCACCTCCCATCGCTCCCTGTGCAGGAGAAAACAAAACCCCCACATCCACAAAATGCCAATCCAACAGGGCAAAGCAGCCCCGTTTGCTTGGTGTGAATCTGGAACAACTCTAACGGGCTCACTCTGGATTTACTGCAGCAGTTCCAAGTGCTGGATTTGGCTCCGCATCCCACGGGATGAGCATCAGCCCCCCAAGAAAGCCCCCAGTGTGCACAGAGCAGAGACCCAGCAGCACCGAGCCCAGGCACCACATCCCTTCCTCGTCCCAGAGCTCAGGTGGCATCCCAACACACACAGATATTTAGATAGCTATATATTATTGTTTATGTAAAGCCATAGCTTTCCCTTGATTGCAAGGCATGGTGGGGCTGCTGATGAGGTTTGCTGTTGACATTTCTGCATTAGCTGGCTTTTGTCAATCCTGGCAGGCTGAGAAATTCTATCTTAAGGGCTGTTCTTTATTAAATTTGCAAGATACAAAACTGTGACTGACTCTTTTCTTTGGTGAATGTATAAATAATAAATCCAGATCGCTAAAAATAACAATTAAAATATTGCTCAAATTTAAAAGCACAGAAAAATTGGTAATTTGGAGACAGCCCTGTGTGGGCTGCAAGAGCAGACAGGGGCTGGGGGCAGTGTCCCTCCTCGGGGCTTTTGGCAGCTGTCAATATTCAAAGTGCTTGAGGAGGGGGACGGGGCTGGGCAGAAACCAGCGCGCCTGAGCCGAGCCGCTATGTGTCTTACCAAACTTTGTCACAGAGTCTTTTATACAACTCCTTTATGCAGGATCTCTGACATAATTCCTATTTTTTTCCACCAGCCATTATATATGATAAATAAAACAATGCACTGAAAACACTGAAATCTCTCATCAATGTCTTTGTGAAAAGGGCCCAGATAAATGAGTCTTGGAATCAAAGGCAGATTACATGACTGACCATGTATCATCCTCTATGTATTGAACATAGTCTTTGTAAAGATAGAGCGGTAATAAAAAGTGGTATTGTGTGCTGTGAAAGGCTGTGTGGGTCTGTGCATGACTAATCTGTCTTTCTGCATTATTTTATTCAATCTTCTCTGACTTTATGCCTTTGACATTTTTGCTACACTCAGTAAATTTGAGTGAATAGGCAATTTTAAAGAATTTTTATAGGGCTTCAGAGAAGTCATACGCAGACTGTATCTTTGTTCAGATTTAACAGTTTAAATATTTCCTTTGTCTAGGATGCAGAGTAATCTTTAGGCAGAGGAGAAGAGGGGGATGGGGTAGGAAATGCCTAAACCTCCCTTAATATTTTGGCACCCTTTTGGCAGGGGCAGGAGCAGCACAGCAGGGCCCAGCCTGGGGGTCGTGGGGTGCCCCTGGGGGTGGGGGTGATGGGCTGGGTCGGGCTCTGGCAGGGCCGGACGGGCTGGGCTCAACTTTGCTGCGGGAAGAGCGGCTCCCTCCCGCAACTCAAGTGGGAAGCAGATGAAATGTTTAAGGGGCTATTGTGAATATAGGCTTAAATATGATCCTCTTGCATCAGCCAATTTCTCTGACAAGATATTGCAAGGGTTGCTGTTTCTTAGTAAATAATGATTTTATTGCATCTCTTTAATGAACTGATAACGTGATACACAGTAAATTATCTGCATCTATAACATTACTGAGGATAAGCAGCGTGGTTTTAGTAATTTATACCACAGAGAGACATGCATTATAAAAATAGGAAAATTATTTCCTTTGTTAAATTGTGCAGAAGTCTTTACCTGAGGAACACCAGACAGATTAATCTCCAGAGATCCACTCGCTTGTATTTAAGCTGTTGAACTGTTCGCTGTTTTTTCCTCAGAACAGTTGAAAAAAACATTTTGCGAGCCAGAATTGACACTGTGGGTATTGTTCCTGCTCACACAAGTTATTAAAATAATTACTAAGCTATTTTGAGGTAACTTGAAGCTTTCTTTAAAACTTAAATCCAAATCTGAAGGAATTAGTGTGAATGATTTGCATTGATGACAACCCAAGTATGGCAGCCGGCTTTCCCGGGCACCTCCAGCGGCGCAGCACCCCCAGATGCTCCCTCAGCCCTGGCAGGGACTGAGGGGGGATTTCTGAGTGGGATTGCTGGCTGGGATGGGGTTCGATGCAGGAATCTGGAGGATGCCCTGTGTTAGGGATGCTGTGGCTCACAGGGGGCTGCAGAGGGGCTCGTGCCAGACCCCACACAGCCCCAGAGCAGCACCAGTGAGACCCACAGCATCATCCTACAATACTCAGCCCTGGTCCTGCTCTAGGGGAAAAGGCAACCCCTTCAGGCAAGCCCCTACAGGTCCCCAGTCCCTCTGGGATCAGCAGCTGGCTCTGGGAACCTGTGGTGTCACTGCCAGGGGCCACTTGGACCTGGGTGCTGCAGGGCACTCATCTCCCATTTCAACCCAAGCAGAGGCCAACGCAGACTTTCCTCACCAGCTGCCAATGGCCCTTTGTGGCCTGAAAGCTCGGATTTGTCACCCAGGCAGGGCAGCAGTGGGTGCACAGTCCCCGCTGGGATCCACCTCCACAAGTATAAACCTGGGCAGGTGGGCCAGGGGCTGGGGAAATTTTTTGAGCTGCCTGTAAGCACAGGGCGGCTGAGGAGAAAGGGAGGATGTACCAGGGGCTGGATTTTTGGTTGCACTTCAGTATCATCATTAACCTTTCCAAGAGATAACTTCACGACAAGCCGGGATCCCAGAGCCCTGGGTCGCCCCATTAATCCGCAGCCCACCCTTCCGAGAGGAGCACACTGCTGGCAGATTACAATCCTGCCAGATGTAATCATGTTTTAGCATCTTACTTCAAAATTTTAACGGGTGAAAATTCCCCATCTCAGTGCGAGATTGCATCATGAATTCCCTCTGCCTCGTGCAGCAGGGATGGAAAAATACTACTTTTCATCCTTGCACAGTGCTTGATGTAAGTTTCTGAAAATGAGCGCTCTAGTAAGCCTAAAAATGTAGGATAATATGATTCATTTATAGATCTCTGATAATAGATGTGGTTTCTGTTACTCCGTTACCACACCAAAGATTAGTCCTGCTCCTTCAGGAAGGACACAGCACCCTCCTCCTCCCAAACCATTACCACAAAGCAGGATAAACAACAAATACCACCTTATCATTAGCCGCATGGAGCAGTTCCCATTGATTTATGACGCCAAACACCGCAAGGCTGGATCAAGCAGGAAGTCCCTTTTTTGCAAACATTATTTCCACAAGACCGGTGTAAAATACAAGGAGCTGCCTCACCTGGGCTTGGTTTTGTTTACCAAAAAAAAAAAAAAAAAAAAAAAAAAAAAAAAAAAAAAAAAAAAAATTTACAACTTGCAGGAATTCTTCCCAATATTAGTTATTAACAACCCCAAGATGGCATTTGCATTTTTATAACCTTGTTACTTAAAAGTGAGACAGCGGAAGGAAAGACTTGGCGCTAGCGTTCCCTGCGTGCTTTAATCCCAGCCTGAGCTTTTTATGCTCGAGAGCACCTTGTGATGCTGTAACTAACCTCAAACCCGGAGCAGCGGGAGGGCAACAAACCCCCGAATACAGCAATGTCATGCTTTACAGGCGTACTCTCCGCAACAGCATGAATGGAGAAAAAAACCCCGGTTGCCAAGGAAACGCTCCAGTCCGGGTAATTATTACAGTAACTGTCTGCACACCCCACCTATAACACAAATGAATAATAAATCAGCGGCTGACTGGCAGCTCTCCGCGGCCGCGCCCGCCGCCGCCCCCTCCCGGCCGCCGCCCGCACCTGCAGCCCGCGCGCCCCCGCGCAACGGCCGCGCACCCGCGGAAGGGAAGGGAAGGGAAGGGAAGGGAAGGGAAGGGAAGGGAAGGGAAGGGAAGGGAAGGGAAGGGAAGGCTCTCAGCGCACCCGGGAACGATTTGCTGGGCTTGATTTAAAAGACGCAGCGGGAGTTGGCAAAATTCACGTATCGTGGGGTTAATGTGGGTTAGAGAGGAGCTATTTGTAACACAGAGACGCTGCATTCCTAACGCACACATCTGATTTCTTTTAATCCCAGCTCGTTTTTTGCGGCATAAATCACTTAGTTAAAATGAACAGCCAAAACAGCTGGTTTAGACATTCGTGAGACATCCAAAAATCTGCTGCTTTAGATGCCCTAAGCAAGCAATGGAAAGCGCGAAGTGCAGCTCACCTTACGAGGGAGAGGGAGATGGATGAGGCACCCCAGGGCCGGCTCGCAGCCCCACCGGCCCAGGACGGGCCTCTCCTCCCGGCACGGAGCACAGGGCATCCTCTCCTCCTTCCTGCAGCTCCCCCAGCCAGACCACCAGTGCCACGGCCGAGGTGTTCCCCGCACTGCCCCTTCTCCGGGTGCAGCCAGGTGCCCAACACACCTGAGGGCAATTAAGAAGATTAAAGAGCGGGTAGTTTCTCCCGACGGGTCATTTGCAGTGCCTAATTGAAGCAATCAGCGCACAGGGCAGTGCGGGGCGGTGGGACTCCACTCGGGCACATGGCCGTGTAGCTGTGCCCGCTGCACCCACCTGGCACTGCCCACCTGTGCCCGGGTGTCCAGCTGTCCCAGCCAGGCCGCATTCCTGCTCAGGACATGCCAAAAAGCCTTTGGGAGCACTGGGAAAACCAGCAGCCCTTCCTCAGCCCCGTGCCCAGAGCCTTCGGCAGACTCGGAGCCTTCCAGCAGCACGGAGTCACCAAAGGAATTTCAGAATTGAAATGTACCCTTATTATTATTTAAGTGAATAAAATCCAGAATGGTAGCACTGAGGACAAAAAGGCAAATGAAAATTAATTTACCCCCAGGAGCCGCTCAAGCCTCCAATTTGGGGATCTGTTCCTCCATCACATGTCTATGTTACCCACACATTGGTGGTCACCTGCAGCACTTCTTGGCTCCAGTGTTGCAGAGAAAGCAAATTTTGGGTCCTCACAGAGACAGGCCTTCACATGATTGCTTTTTGCTGCTTAGATTTTTATCTGCTTTGATAGATTTAATTTTTTGTTGTTGTTGTTTGGTGTTTGTAAACATTCTATAAAACGCCTACAGCCATCTCTCTTGCTCTAGGCACTGCAAGTGAGTCTGCTGCTAAAGCCCAAGTGAAGAGAGGAAAGACGAAGGCTCACTCCAGCCTGCGAGCCCTCTGACAATTAAATATACTGCACAAAGGCACAGACACACTCAGGCTCCCTATTAGGGAAAACACTCACTCATGTGCTTAGTTTTAAGCATGTGGTTAAATCCATTCTTCTTTACAAAATCTCCGAGACATAAGCACATGCCAAAGTGCATTCCTGAGTAAGGATGCTTCCCTGAACTGAGGCCATAATTCATTAAAACCCAAGGTGCATTTATCCTACTTTTTCTTGTGAGCAGAGATGTGAAAAAAGGGGAGGGGAGAAAAAAAGAAAACAAGCAAAGAATTAATTTTGATTTGAAACTGATCTATGGTGACAAGGGGCATTTGGTTTGTTGAAGTAACTGGAAGTGGGAAGTATTTCAGAAGATATCTAAATAAATCTTTTTAAAGGTTTTTTTTTTTTCTCTCTCTCTCCCCCTTTCTTTCTTTCTCTCAGTTTTCCTCTAATTACCCATGTCTGGTAGTCTTGGATCTCAACCCCTTGTTATTTAAAATACATATTCATGGAACTATATTTTACAGTTGCACTGTTCTGGTTACAAAATAGCTTCTACTTTTCTAGGACATAATTTCATTTTGTTTAGCCAAGAATTCATTAAAGAAGCTATAAATAACCTCCTTTAAATATTTAGCCGTGAATAGAGGGTGGACTGGCATTGATGGCTTATTTTAGTACTAATGCAATATGCTTAAAAAAAAAAAAAAAGTCTGCATTTGAGCATGAATCAAGTTAATGATTAACACTTTCAACGTGACTCTCGGGCTGTGCTGGGAGCGGCGCTTGCCCCCTCGCAGCCGGCGCGCTGCGGGCGCAGCAGGGCTGCACAACTTTCCCTGCAGCTCTTCCTGCAGCCAAACACAATTTGCTCTGGCCCGAGGGGGAAACATGGCCCCAGTTGTGGTGGGCTGCTGCCCCCCCCGCCCTCCTGCTGCCACAGTTGGCCAGAGTGTTCTGCCCATGAAACCACTGTGGCTTCCCAAACTCCTAGCAGGGGACAGCAGAGTTCCACAGAGTGCCCCTGCTCACTTTAAAAGTCACCTTAGAAACAGAAGTTCCAGTGCCTCCACCTCCCTTTCAAACAGAGTGAGGAATGTTGAGACAAGGGGGTGCTGGTAATTCTGTTCCAAAGCCACACCATGAGCTCATCTGCTGTGATCTGAGAGCAAAGGATCTGGGTACAAGGTGCAGTTATTTTAGGGGAAGGTGAGGAAACAGCATTATCTGCTTGCCAAGATTTGGAAAATCAGATGCTGATGGCTCTCAGGCTGCCCATTTACAAAGTCACAGTCCCTCCTCACCCCTCCCAAGTCTTCCTGCCTCACCTTTTAGGCTGTGGCTTGATGGTGTCAGCTGGAGAGCACCATCAGTTTAAGGCACTCCAGCTCCCCATGCCCTCTGCCATCGTTTTCCCTTGTCCTTGCTCAACACACAACCCCCCTCTAATTGTGCTGATACAGACATGCTGAGAGATTAGGAAACTGACTAGGTTCAAAAACCCACACACTAATGAAAAAAAAAATTAAACCAAACCCAGTACTTTGTTTTTAAAGCCCATCTCTGTCACCTACTATCACTCAAGGGGTGGCCTCTAACAACAAAAGCTGTGTCAGCAAAACAAGGGGATGGCAAGAAGATTGGAAGGAGCTGGGCAGGGAATCCTGAAGCCAGGACTGCTCTCAGTCACGAGAAGGATACACCAAACTGTACCCAGAGTGCTGCAGTGCTGCTGCATTTTGAAATAAAGCTGAAGCATTAAGACATTTTTCCTTAGTGCTGACTCCCTCTGGGCATTCCCAAGACAATTACAATGTTTTCTGAGTATACAAAAGAACTAGGAGATTTTGTAATCAAGAGTCTGAGTTTATGCTTCTCTCCTTAAGAGCATTCAATTTCCATGGACATTCATTAGCAGGAGGTTAAAACACAATGGCAGAAGAGAATGGACTGCTTTTATGTCCATGTGGTAGTAAACACTTCAAGCTAGAAATGCGAGTTCAAAATAAAGTCCTCTCTGTGGAGCTTCCAAATTAGTAGTAAAGCAACAAAAACCACACGAGTTTCACAGCTTTTTTACTGAAAATTTAATTTTACAAAATACCCTTTTCCATCAAAGAAACTTCCCTGCAATGTACATGAACCTGGCATTTTATAGACCTGTACAGTGAGATATCAGAGAGGTTTGAAAGAAGGAAAAAAACTTTTAGCAGACACCTAGTTGCAAAACCTACAGCAATGTGAATACAAGTGTGTCTTAAAATGCTAAAGCAAGTAATGTAATATAATTGGTGAATCTATTTGAAATGTGAAAAGTTTCCTTAAAATGGTCCATATGGTATGTAGAACATCACAGCTGGCACAAAACTGCCTGTATTTAGTTTTAAACACAAAAACAATGTATGTAAGGAACAGTTTTTGAAAAAGAACCCAAGTGCTGCTATCATAAGGCAAACATATACAAAGGTGCTGACAGCACACAGGGAAACCGACAAAATAAGATGAATACTCAAGTGTTCAAACACCGAACTGTTTGTTTTCCTAATGCTGCCAGTAAACGTTGAGGAGACAACGGCGCCAAATTACCACAGGACACCCTGGTAATGGTGGGTGCTACGGAGAAGGCTTTGTATCATCCCCAGAGAGGTGAAAGCAGGCAAGAGTGCTCATGCCTGGGCTCAGCAGCACCTACTGAGTCTGCTGCATCCTGGCAGCTCTGAATTTGGAAATCCTCTTGATAGGTTCTTCTGGGGCGTCAGACAAAAGTTCCTCTGATTTGCGCTCCAGAATGGTCGGCAGCACGGGGTGAGTGAGGACTGGGTGTGGTATTAAGGAGGGAGACAAAGGCTCCTTTTCTACGACAGTTCCAGAAAATGCCTACAACAGAAGAGAATACTCAGAATGAGCTAATAAAATGCAAATGTGAAGCTATGCCCATAAGGTCATTACCCTATATTAGCCTGATTAGAATTGTTATTTCTTCTAATCAAAAGTAAAGAAATACCCTTAAATCAATGATTGTTGCCTGCATAAGTAACCACATTGTAATTAACCTCAAAATATAGCTTGTTCAAGGATGACTGAATGAAAGACACTATCTTAAAAGTACTACTTAATCTCATTCCTACCACATAAATGATGTAAAAATTTGCTTCCTCACTGACACACGCTCAAGAAATAAAACAGCTTATGTAATACAGAGTTTTATTTTGGATAAGAAATGGAGAGACTTTGCAAAGTTGATGTCAGCATTTCCATTATATGTCATTTTATGACTTAGTATCTTTAACTGCATCAAGCTGAAGCATTGCGTATGAACCGGCAAGCGCATATTTTGTTTCTTCTTTTCTCCCTACCAAATATGATCAAAAATGGTGAAAGCCATTTATATTTAAGAGAACAGCAAACTTGCTTCCAACTATTTCTCTCTATAAAAGGCCTAATAAAAACATCTAATGTTTAAAAATTGTAATTTATATGCAGCTAATTATGTGACAATCCTTTTCAACTTAGCAAAGAAATGACCATGATTCCTGGAAAACAAGCGTCTCAGAACTACTTTTCATAAACATATTTAAGAACAAATCACTCCACTATGTATTGAAAACAGAGAATTCAGAATGCCCAAGGACGAGGGGAAGCAGCTCACATCCAAGGTCTGATGCTCATGCTGGGCACAAAGGAATGCACACCAGATTTAGTCACTATGCTTAGTTCTGCTTTTTCATAACTCAGTTACCAAGAAAGACAAAGCAAAACAAACAGGCCATTCTTTTCTTGCAGGACCTGCAAAAAAAGCAGTGCTTTTTGTTTTCTGCTCCAGTAGCCCAAGTGCGCCTAAAGCTGTGCCTGTACAACTCTGTTAATCTAACAAGAAGCTCATTTTCAAAAACAGGTAAGCAAAGCACAAACTAAGTGATGGTGTTAAAATTAGAAATAAAAATTTAGTGTGTTGCAAATTGTAATGGAGAAATAATGGATTTCAAACACCCACAAAAACAACCAAAAGCAAAACAACGGCATTTAGGGAAGCATATCTGACTGGAGCGTTTTGCTCAATCTCCTTCAGTTGCTTAGAAAATACATTGCATTGTAGAGAATAATCATGCCAGATTCAGGTAACAGACTGATGGGTAACATCTAAAGTGTACTTAGATGTTTTATAAAAACAGAGCAAATATATTCCAGAATGTATACAATGTGGAGTGCTAACTCCACAGATAAAATTTCCATCATGAATCTTCACATCCTGCCTGGATTCATCTGAAGCTGTTTGCATGAAAAATGGTGGTAAACAATAGCTTTTATGAGGAATTCATTTCTTGTCAAAAATATTTTTTGCAAAAATAGTGCTTTCATTGAACTTGTCCATTGCACTGGGAACTACTGAAGACTCAAGTTTTATCTAGTTTGAAAAAATTAGTGTAAAGTTCTTACAAAACAGAAATGAATACGCTATGCCACAAATTTCTACATTTAATTCTTGTATTCACCCAGTCACTAAGCAACTGTGTATCTTCCCTTACATCGTACAGTCTGTCTTTTGTGATGAAGCCCTGAACTTTCCAAACACATGTAAACAGATTTGTTTGGGATCACTAATGACTTAGTCTGGAATGGGATGAGAAGGGGTGCAATGCTTCCTTCTACCAGGCAATTTCTCAGCTACTGGCACATCAAAATAGTAATTCAGCTGGTATCTGTGTGTTTTAAACTTGAAACACTCCTTGGAAATTAGCTGTCTAGTAGTGCAAGACAGGTTAGAGAATCACCTCTCCTCTTTGATCAGTTACAGAGTACAGGTAACTCTTTATGTCTAAAATCCTGCTGTCTGTCCTGCAGTGAAATGGTCAGGATGACCCAGGATGTTTCAGGATGAAACACACGTTTCAGTAACACCAGTGAGTGATCACTTTGTTGGATCTTTACAGAAGAGCTTCAAGTCTTGGGGAAGCCACGTGAGCAGCTCCTCCCATCTGCCCCTAGGATGTGTGTGGCAGAGGCCTGTCACCTGGTATGTCCTTCTGAAGCAAACTAGGTAGGAGTCAGAAAATTATTTTAAAGAAATAAAACTGATGGTATAGACAACTAGAGCCATTAGATTTCTCATTTTTATCCCTGCCAACAATCAATAATGAATTAAAAACTGTACCTCAGTTGTCCCTGAAGAGGGAGGAAGCTTTTTCGGTAGCTGCTGCTTCCCTTCCCCCTCCTCCTCCTCGAGGATGCCTTTGCTGGTGTCAGTCTGAGTGGCTTCATCACAGCTAATACTCCTCTGAACTCCTCGTCTGTCATCAAACTCAGCAGCACTGTTCTCACTGGTATCGCTACAAACACTGTTCTCTCTGCTTCGAGACTTCAGAATTGATTTACGAGGGACACGTTCTCCATTCACAACATCAACAAAGACTCTATAAAGGAAAATGTTAGCTTTAATAAACCATTTCAGGATCAGATGACAAATTTACAGTGATCTTGCTTTGTCTTTTGTACAAATTAATTATGATGTGCTTTCCCAACTTTTTTGCTGCAGAATGACAATACTGTACCTTCAGAGGCACTTTATTTACCAGTGTACAAGAATCAATTCTGCAGAGTGAACGCTGTTATGCCCTTTATTCAAGCATTAAGTTGGTACTTATTTTCAGCAGAAAATGCATAGCTCTTTGAAAAATGTTACAAAACAGAAAGGTGTGAGTTAGAAAAAGTTATAAAAAAGGTAAACTAAATGATGACCAGGGTTGTTTCCATAAAGAGAATCAGACCACAATCTGGGAATGTTTTCTAGAGTTAAGTCCATGTCAAATGTAGAATACAAAAACAAATACTTGAAACATTCACTGCACATGGAAAGGATGGAGCTTTTTCCTAACAAGTGTCATAATCTGCTTTCAATTAGAAACAGAATTTTAAAAATCAGCTTGTATGATCAGATCAACAGGAAGACTCTTTTCAAATATTAACAGACTGTGAACTGACAAAGATGGCTCTTGTGCTCCCTCTCCATGACTTGAGAAAGTCAAGGGTGGATGGAGAAGAATGAGAAGACAATGCCAATTTTATCAGACTCATAAAGGAGGAGCCCAATGACTGGATGAGTTTTAAGGGTGTTACTTGTTTCTGACAGCTTTATTCATCAAGCACTTATGGAAATACATCTCTACAGAAGATGGAGTTTGCAGAGCTCAGGGAGAGGAGCACAAAAGAATCTTTTGCTCATCTTCAGCCCTAGCAGCTGCAATTGAAGGACATGGTTTCACTTTTCACATTTTGTGACATGTTTAACATATTTAGGTACCCAAACACACAGACATACAGTGGAATTTTCACAACCACTTAATCAACCAATCCAATAGGTGTCTGTGTTTATTCTTAGAAACCTTAATACTTGTTTTAACTATCCTGTCACCTTAGCGTTTTGTACAATCCCCTAAGCCCAGCACTATTTTTCAAGCTGTGTGTGGGTGTCCTACAGGTGAGCAGTACCTTTTATGGAGAATACAGAAAATGAAAGACTGAGGCCAGGAAGAGGGAATGCAAAAGAAACTATGCAAGCAAGGAGCTGAGTATGTTTTGAAGACACAAAAAGGAAGAGAGAGTCCAGCAAATCAATAACCAGGAAAGCAGGAGTATTACAAGGGGTAGATCTGGTCAGTTCTGTTTGAAAACAAACACAGAAAAAAACGGCAGGGAATTAACCAGAACACATAACATAACTGCTGCATTCCTTTCTGAGGATGATACATACTGGCAAATTTACCTCCATTTCAAAAGCTCTGAAAAAGCAGGTAAATGAAGAATTGCTATTTGGAAAAGGAACCATTAAGCTCAAAAATATTTTATGGATACGAAAGCACAGCAACCATGCAGAAGGCACAGACTTTAGTTTTTAAGTAGTAAATTCAGTTCCAGCTGTTTCTTTCAGGAAACTGTAGGTGGGGTTTCACACTCTAGGTGGACAGAAATAAAGGAGGAGGTCTGCTCAGGGGAAAGCTCCACTGTAGATTACCCACCGGTAAATGTCCGCTGGGGTTTTGATGTTGGGCAGCTCTGGAGCTGCAGGGCCATCACCACTGCTGTTCTTCCTTTTACGCTTGGCCTCTTCTTTCTTTTCACTGAATTTCAAAATAGTATTTTTTCCTGTGTTTATTCTTACCTGAAAATTGAACACAAATGATGGTCTAGACCATAAAATCAACAATCACCAGGCTGCAGATCAACTGATTCCTGACGTTCTCTTACCCAAGCAGTTGGGGACCAGGAAGCATAGATGAGTTAAACAAATGTATGAATGGTAACATTCATAGTGTGCACTGTTTATTCTCTACCACTTGCACTAGGCTGGGGCATTTCTTTGCTCTCATGTGCACATATTTTGCATATAAAATATGACAGTCTGCTTATTCAAGCTCTGCTCAACAGCTGAGCTTTCAAAGGTCAGTTTCAAGGCAAGTAAGAAGTAATTTTAAAAACTCCTAGACAGGATACTGCCTTTTACAACAGCCAGAAGCCAGAACAGCAAGGTAGACATCTGAAATAATTTTTAATACCATTTTTAAATGCTATTTTAGTATCATTTTTAGATAATATTTAGGATGACAGGATCTAAACAGTGGGGTTTTAATCATTTGAAGAAAAACCAAATGTCACCTCCAGCTAGCATTCTACTACATCTACAGATCTAAAGTTTTCAGCTTTACATCTGGCATATATATTTTATGTAATCTCTTGAGAAAAGATAAAAATTAAATAAAGTACAAACCTTTTTAGGTTCCACAGTGTGAGAGAAATAAATAGTTGGAACAGAGTTATCTCCAACATCTCTGTCATCTTCATCATCGCTGTGATAGTAAGTCGAGCCATTAATGTGGCCCACACAGAAGTCTGAATTTCCAAATTCTTTATGGAAGTTGCCCTGAGTAATACAGTCGTCTGCCCTATATGTCCCATTCACATCTGTGTCCTTAACCTTATCCTTCTTCTCCTGTTCAGAAGAGATTGCACCTTTTCCATTTGTCTCAACTGTATCAGGCATCCTATGGAATGAAAAATATCTGTGTGAACAGAGGCAAGTCATGCTCTTGAGAGACACAAATATACAAAATAATGAACTCACCTGCATGTAACTTTCTTTACCCAGGTGCTGTATTTTTAGACAGACAGTGCAACTTCTTTGTGCCCTCTAACAATGACTGTGTCCTTCCCACACCAACTGGAAATACCAAAACTGTGACATCGTGGCTAACAACCCATGTATTGCTTGCAGATCAGAATAGTTCTAAGGATGTCATAGAGCATTAAATGTATAACTCCCACATGGAAAACTATAGATTTTCATAGCCTGTGGGAAATGAATTTCACTTCCTTCTCTTCATCTTAAAGAAAAAAAAAAAAAACAGAAGGCTGGACTGCTGTAGTTGCACAGAGGCAGATGTTAGGAGCTCTGGCATTGCAGTGCATCCTTTGTTCATGTCCCACCCTTCTTCTACCTATAATTTGAATTCCATCTGTGTGGTCAGCTACTCGCCCTGCTGGTGAGACCCTGTGTGTACCAAGAGCCCCACACTCACAGCTCTCTGAACTCCAGTCCTGCCTGTGCCACAGCAGCACTGTACCTGTCAAGTTCACCAAGGACCTCTTCTTGTCTCTCGAGCTCTTCTAAACGGGCCCACAGTTCCTCCTCTGACTGAAAACGACCCATTGGTTTTGTATCATTTCCATTTGCTGGAAGATCTACCTCAAAAACATTTGATACTTTTGGCTTTGAATGAGGTCTGTGAGCAGTTCGGTATTTTCCTGTGTAATAAAAAATAAGATGCGATTACTAAGGCGACTGACTGAAAAATCCAACAAAAATATCCAACAAAAAAAATTTCAGGGGTGGGAAAAAACCCACAAAGGAACTAAGGAATACGGGCAGAACATTTTCCATTTCAAACTACTGTTTAACTGTTTAAGTGAAGCTGTCAATGAACCAGAGCACCAGCACAGGGTAATAGTCTCCGGATGTTACAGAAAGACCGAGGCAAAGCAGAGATGTTTATTTACCAAGAAGGAGACGCTGATCCTGTGGACAGTTTTATTACAATGTGGGGTTTTTTACCTCTTGTGCCAAACAGTAGATTTTGATTTGATCTGATAGGTATCAACATGTGAATGTGGCATTTGCTCACTGTCCCATTAACAGCAGGTTTTATTAACTGGGAAAACAAACCTGATTTGTATTTTAGCTCATTTTTAATACTCACACTTAAAGAACAGAGTAGTTTTTTTTTAATTTACAATGAAGACCATTAAAAATTAACTCCAGAGTTACCAGGAAAATCTGATCAAAATCCAGTCATTATCAATCACTTATTTAGTGAAAAAGACCCACTACGAAAATCATACAAAAACCTGCCTTTCAGAAATAATAACTATAAACCCCATTTAAAGCCACAGAGGTGACCTGAGATACACACTTGTGAGCAAATGGTAGTCAGTGACAAGTTCTTGCTGGCATTTAAAAGCCTTGCTCCCTGGTAAAACAGTGCATCCAGTGAGGATGGGGAATACCTTTTCCTCTTTGAGTGCTGTCTGGCACATAGGGAACAAATCCTAATGCTTCAGCCCTGTCTGGGTGAAGGGCAGGCCTGTGTGTTTGACCCCTTTTCCCTGAGACCAGCACTCTTAGGGCCACTGCCTGTTCCTGAGAGCTCCCAGGCAACTCCCAAGGGAAGCTCCCTGCCCTCTGCCCATCACCACCCACGCAGCTCCTGCATCTCTTCCCAGGAATGAGGACCCATCCCCTTCCCACTGCCACAAATGCAGTGGGACTCCAGTGGATCTGTGTGTCTTTCTGAAACTGCTTTGTGATTCCAATCAACAGCAGTACAATGTCTTCGTTACTCAGCATCCTTTGTGTTTTAAAATCTCTATTAACCAACTGTGCAGCCATTTTTTTAAAATTTTAAGAACTCTTGGCTTAAAGATATCCTTACTCAAATACGTCAGCTTATACTTTAATCCTGAGTTAAATACAAATTCAACAGCAACATTAAAAAGCAAACAGGTGACTGCAAGTAATGCTGGAATGTGTGTCCCCTACTCTTCCATGGGATAGCACTTTTCATCATCTTGTTAAGGAAAGGCTGAAATGTGTTTTAGTGAGATTTGAATATAAATCGAGGTAAGCCAAGCAATCAGAGTAACTTGTGAGGATTTAATTTGCTATAATTACAAAATTAATAAATAAAATTGGAAGGATTAGTTAACAATCTATTTCAATTTGATTGTCAATTTGTGCCCTCCCGGTTTCTGTTACCCTTCAGTATTAACCACTGACTTGACTACCAAGGTAAGCACATGGCTTCCTGAACACCAGCAAGTGCTTCAACATGCCAGTGATTCTCCCTCCTAATTCAACACAGCTTCTGTCAGTTAGGAAACCAGGTCAGATCAAAAAGACAACAGAGAGATAACCACTTTCTGCTCCAACATCTACTGTGCTCACTCACTGATACCTCAAAGCACCACCATTATCTTAATACATTAACCAAAAAAAGTGAAGTAGTAAAATCCAGAAAACAGAGAGGTAGCAGGAAACTAAAGGAGATGCTGAGGATACTCGTGTTTGCCTTCCTCTGAGATACAGCCCATTTCCACATGAATAAAACCAATTCTTAGACTGATGAAGCCCAGCCTGCCTCAACCACTAAGTTGAGTCTCTTAGCTACTTCTTTCTCAGTCACAGTACAGATTGGTGCTGAGAGAAAACATTGGTAATTTCCACTTAACAGATTTTCAGCAATAGTTAAGAGGGTGTCAGAGGACAACAGTGACAAAGGAAGTTTTGGATACAAAAAAAGCTGCACAAATGCTGACCTGGCATGCACAGCATGGTGCTGCATTAGCACTGTTATTGTGGGATGCATTTCCTAGAATGTTACTCCTCCTATTCTGCAATGACATGTACCCATAGTAGATACCCATGTACACCTTAATCAGCCTTGGCATAAAAAGATTATTTTGATTTATTCTAAGAAAACCTAACACTGAACTGCCCACAGCCCTCTGCAAATCTGCTCCTCCTAAAAAATGACCAAGTGATGCTATTTCCAGACTGTAAAATTACTTGTGCCTCCAACTTTGCCTGAGTCCTATCGGGCACTATTTCAGCTAGCACAGAAATTATCCGATTAATTCCTTAGCATAACTACCTTTGCTTCCCAGTGTCCTCCAACCTTTGGGAAGCATTTCTGCAGTCCAGGAGCTGCACACCAGGACTGCTGCTGTGCTTGTTCCCTGCCAGTCATGGAACGCCCCAGGATGAAATGTTCTCCTTGTCCCTTGATGTCTCATCCCTGTCCATGCTTCATCCCCACCCTGCTGACACTGATCACATGCTTTCCCCCTTAACAGGCAGAATCTGGGTTTCTCTAGTTTCCTTCTGTTGTAAAACTCACACTTTATTGCAAAGAAAGTCTTCTCCAGCCCTCTCTCCTGGAGCCAGCCTAATTTATTTTCTGCCTCTCTTCTTGCAGAAAACTTCAAACTCGCAGTGTAGACTCTTCAGAGG